>NW_018364580.1:9419-17111 GCF_002078875.1 Numida meleagris | reverse complement strand
CGCGGGGGAACCGGCCGGGCCAGCCCTGAGTCACCGCGCCGCACCCCCGGGGACAGGGACGAGCCACCCCTGACGCCTGCTGTCACCCCCAGACCCCATGGCACACACACAGCCGTGGGACAAACAGGGGCTGGGGAGGTCTCTCAGGGGCTCCAGGGGGTCTGTGAGGGGTTATGAGGGGTCTCTGAAGGGCTATAGGCGCTCTGCGGGGGCTATAGGAGACGTCTGAGGGGCTCCAGGGAGTCTATGAGGGCTATAGGGAATCTACGGGGGCTATAGGGGCTCTGTGGGGGGGAGGGTCGGGTCTCTGAGGGGCTTACGGGGGCTAGAGCGAACCTGTGCAGGGCGACTGAAATCCCACCGGGGCTAAGGGGGACTGTGGGGCGGGGCTGCGACGGGGGCGGGGACAGCCAGGGGCCCTCCCACTTCCTGTCGCGCCCCGCGCCGCCACGCCCTATTTCCTGTCGCACCCCGCGGCGCCATGGCGGGGTCTTGGGGGCGGCTGGCGGCGGCCCTTCACCCCCAAACCTCTTCCGTCTCCTCGGTGCTGCGTGCTCTCCGCCGCCCCCATCCCCTCGCCCCGCGCCACCAGGTGAGGCTGCTCCAATGTCCACGCTCCTCTTCCCCCATTATCCCCAATGGATCCCACCGTAACTGCTCCCCGAAAGGGAACGCGTGCTTTGTGGAAATGCCCCCCCCCCCCCCCCGAAACGCTATCCGCCGCACTGGGGTTCCGCCCGCACTTTGGTTCCCATAGCCCCCCGACCCGGGGGAAGGCGACCCCTGGGAGGGAACGGTGTGTCCCTGGGGGGCCGGTATTGACATGGAGGGGGACGGCTGTGTCCTTAGAGGGATGGCGACGTGGGGGCGTGTCAGCTGTGTCCCCACGGAAATCCTGTGTCCCCGCACCTCCCCGACACCCGCTCTCCCCCCCCACAGATGGAGTTGCTGCTGCTATTACTGGAATTCCCCCGGGAGCTGTGCGGGGGTCCTGGGGGGGTCCCGGCGGTGTGTGGGGCTCTGCTGGAGCTGCTGATGCTGCCCCACACCCCTCCGGGCCCTCCCCGCGCTCTCCTCCTTCTGGCCACCGTCACCATCCTGCTGGCCACCGGCGCGGAGGGGTCCCTGGGAGTCGCCCCCTTTGTGGCCCTGCTGCTGCAGGAAGTTGAGGGGGTGCAGCGGGGGGGGGCCCCGGCGGCAGCAGCTGAGTGCCTCCGGGAACTGCTGAGGGCTCGGGGGCCGGGGGACCCCCCCAGGATGTTGCCCCCCGGTGCTCGGAGGTCTCTGCTGGGTCGCTTGGCCGTGGCCTCTGCTGTGCAGCCCCTGGTCCTGCTGCTGGCAGAAGGTGAGCAGCTGGAGGGGTGGGAATCCAAGGGATCCTGTGGTGGGATTGGGGATGAATCTTGGGGGGATCCATGGTGGGTCTCTGCATCGGTACTGGGAAGGATCGGGGGGGGGGGGGGGCACAATTGGATTGGGTGGTATCCAGGGGAATCACATGGTAGAACTGGGGGGGATCTGGGAGATCCCTGCAATGGGACTGATCCAAGGGATCTCCACACTGGGATCTTGGAAGGCTCTGGGATGAGTTTGGGAGGGATGCTCGTGAATCCCATAGTGGGATCCCAGGCATTATTGCATTGGTACTAGAAAGGATCCAGGGGAATCCCAGAATGAGGCTGGGAGGAATCCAGGGGATCTCTATATTGATGCTGGGAAGGATCCCAGTGCATCCCTCAATTGGATTGGAAAGGATCCCAGGGAATCTCGTAATGGGATCCTCAGGATCCCTGCACTGGAACTGGGAAGGATCCCAGTGAAGCTTATGATGGGACTGGGAGTATCCAGAAATCCCGTAGTGCCGTGTGGTGCAGCTGGTGAGCCTCCTCCTTTTTCCTTCACTCCAGATCCTGATGAATCCTGCCACACTGCTGGAGCAGATCCTGGGGCATCCCCTGGCACTGCCACATTGACCGCAGGTGAATCCTCTCACACCACAGCACCAGATCCCAGCCTACCCTCACACGGTGATCCACTGAATCCCAGCGGCTCGCCTGTGCTGGATTACAGTAATCTTTGTGTTACCTTTGCAGCGGGTCCTGGTGAGCCTCACATCACCAGGGGACTGAGCTCCAGTGGATTCCAGCGCGCCACTTCACTGGATCCTACAGATCCCCATGACGCAGCACTTACAGATCCTGGGAATCCCCTCTGCATAGCACCACTGGATCCCAAAGATCCCCATGGCACAGCACTGCGGGATCCAGCCATTTTCCTTCATGACACCTTACCAGATCCCAGGGATCCCGGTGCCACTGCTTCATTGGATTCTAGGGATCCCAATGACACAGCACCACAGGATCCCAGGGAACCCCATGGCACCCCCTCACCAGATCCCGGCCCCACCCCTCCCCGCCGCCTCCTTGCCCATTCCTTCCTCCTGACGCCTGCAGCCCAGGCCCAGCTCCTGTGGGTGCTGAGGGGCACCGAGGGGGCCCCCCCGAGCTCTTCCCCAGTTCTAAACCAACTGCTGCCCACTGCAGAGCCGGCGCTGCTCCACGCCGCTCTGTGGGGGTCCCGGGACGGTCTGTGCCCCATCCCTGCCACCCTCCAGCATCGCTTGGCTTCCTTAGCCCAGCACCCAGCGCTGCACCCCTCCTTGCGCCTCTTCTTCCTCCTCTGCCTCGGCACCCCCCCTGTGCCCCCCCTGCCCCCCCACTTGGCTGCTAGCCTCTTCCCCACCTGTGCTGATCCCCCCGAGCTCCTCCTGCCCCACTTTGAGCTGGCGGCTGCTGCTTGCTCCAGGGGGGGAGATGAAGGGGAGCGAGGAAGCTGCTGGCTCCAGGCTTTGGTGATGAGGTTGGCAGCAGGGGGGGGACCTCCTGGTGTTTTCTGCCGGGCGATGGTGGCCTTATCTAAGCACTTGGGGGGCAGTGGGGACCCCCCTGTTGAGCTGGCTGCGGCTGCCACTGCTTTGCTGCTGCGGTGCCCCCACTTCACCCCCCAGATTTTAGAGGCAGCGGGAGGGGCAGGTGGCTGGGGGGGGGCTCTGGGGGCCGCTTTGCGCCAAGGCGTGCTGGGGGCACCCCTCCCCCAAAATGAGGGAGGGTTACGGGGGTACCTGAGAGTACTGGCGCAAGCACCTGGCCCCCCCAGGCCCAAAGCATGCAGCCGTTACCTGCGGCGTTTAGCTGCCCAGTGGGGCAGGGGCGGTGACTGGAGGGGGGGGCAGGGAGTGCTGAGCGCCACTGCTCCCCTCCTGCCCCATGGAGCTCCTCCGTTAACCCCACAAACCATCGGAGGGGGGGATCTCGATGTCAGTGACCGGGCTGGGCTTCACGCTGCCTTAACAGCTGCTTTGGGTCCCCCCAAGTTGGTCACCATCTTGGCTGCCCCCCCACTCCACGTGCCCCCGCCTCGGGTGATCGCAGAAGGAGGGGTCTCAGCTCTTGGCCTCCGCTCAGTCCTCCCTCCTTTCTGCCTCCATCGCCTCCCCGTCCCCCCACCGCCACTCCCGCCTCCTTTTGGGGCCCCTCCGGATCCCCGGGGTTACGGGAGGGCAGTGGCACGAGGGGGAGCGGCGGGGGGGTTGCAGCTTTGCCTCCGCTTGGAGCCCCACAACGTGCCCTCCCCTCCCCCCCTCTGGGTTCTGGCGCTGCTGCTGCAGGTTGGGGGGGCACAGGGCCGCTTGGTGAGGTTGGGGCCAGGGGGCGCGGAGTTAGGGCTCACCCTGCGCCCCTCCCGTGCCCTTCCCCCAGTTCTCCCAGTCAGCGCTGTTTTCAGCTCATTGGGGGGCGCAGTAGCTGTTGCCTCTTTGCCCCCCCTGCCTTTACCCGTGATGGCTCAGCTGCGACCTTTGGCCGTGCCCCCCCCTTGGGACGCCGCCAGGCGACGCCGCATGTTTGATGCTATGTGGGAGACCCTGGGGGGAGGGCCCGAAACCAGGGTGGTTTGGGAAGGGGGCCCCCCCCCAGCCACCCTCACTCCCTTCGTGTTGGATGAAGGGGACAAAGATGGGGGGTGGGTAGCAGCCGCCTCATTGCCCCCCCGTGGCCTGGCCCTGCTGTGGGGGCGGGAGGGGCATGTGGACGTGCGGTGCCAGCGCTGGGGGGCTCTGATTCCTTTGGCCCAGTTATTGCGGGGGGAGGGCTGAGGGCATCCCCCTCCCGTGTTGTCCCCAACCGTCCTCAGTGTGTTCCCACCCCCCAAACACGAGGAGTGCAGAGCCGACGTCGGTCTGCTGTCTGTCTGTCCTGGGTGGGGGGGATTGTGAGTTCCATGAGGCTGGAAGGAAACGGACCTCGGGGGGTGATGGTGAGGGGACTTAAGGGGGAGTCCAAGAGAGAATAAACGGGGATAGAGGTGGTTCCATGAGGCATAAATGGGTCTGGGCGGTTTTGCATGAGGTATACAGTTCTTTCTAAATGGGAATGATACGGATTGGAGTGCTGGACTATCTGCTGCATCAGGAATTGGCTGAATGCTCGCAGTCAGAGGGTTGGGGTCCAGGGGAGACTGGCAAAGAGCAGAGTCTGTATCGAGACCTTCAACGCCTTTATCAGCAACACCGGCAGTGGATTCAGCGCCTTTATCCCCCCAAATCCAACTTTTTCACCCCCCAAATCCCATGTTCTGACTCCCAAAATCCCCATTATTAAATCCCATTTTTCACCCAAATCCCCCTTTTTCACCACAAAATCCCATCGCTGGCTGGCTGGACCCCCAAATTCCCCTTTTTAAAACACCAAACCTCCATTTTATACCCCCCCCAAATCCCCACTTTTAACCCAAATTCGAGTATGGGAACTGTCCTATCCCAGCCTGAGCTGTTGATTTCGCACCTGGTGAGGGGTGTGGCCAGCCCTGCCCGCACAGGTGGAGCCATTCAGGTGGGATTGGAGGGGTGGAGCCCGGCTGCATCTCTCCCTGGGCTCATTTAAGGGCTCGCAGCCGCAGGGGCTGCACTTGTTCCTGGAGACTGCTTCCTTTGTAGTGTGGGGTGAGCCCTGGTTCTCAGGAAGGGGTATGTAATTTTTTCTTTACTTTGGGGTCGGGTTTTCTGTCTTTTCTGTGGGATCTGAGCCTACTTTTAAGCAGCTGTATCTGCTGTGTGTGTCCGTACAATGCCTTTCAGTTCCCTGAAGGAGATAAAGGGGTTATTTCCCTTTCGCTGATCTCGTGATGGAAGGAGTGATGTACATTTCTTTCTTTGACTACAGTCTCGTTTCTGGAATGCTTCAATTAACCTCTAGGTAGTGCTGTTTAGCTGACAGTGCATTGCAGCTCTGGGAATGGCTCAAGCTGCTGCCCTGTTCAACAAAACTGTTCTGTGTTCTCAGGATCCTGTTTGCAGCTGTACTTCTAATCTTGCTTCCTTTTGCTGGAGCCTCTGTTCTGTCTTTCATGGTTCTTACCTTGCATCTCCACCCTGGGGCTCCGGACTCAGTTTCTCTGCTCCCACACTGTCCCAGCCCATTTTGTGATTGCAGGGAACAGTGCCGTGCATTCATGCCACCCATGCAGAGAGTTGTTTAAGGCCTTTCTGTGCATCGTGATCATGTACTAAATTACTTTATGTGTCTCTTGGTCTCATTCCATTTTGCAGCTCAATGGGGTTGAAGTATTGCTGGGGCTCTTCTAATTAATGGCTTAAGCACTGGGAAATCTACCAGAGCAGGTAATGCAACATCACTCATTTGTGCATTGCTTGTATGCAGACAGCTTTAGCTATGGCTGTGGGAGGCTCACGTGGAGGTGGACTGGGGTCACAAGGGGCTCACCTCGCTCCATGGGCTCTATTCTCCCAGCCTGATAAGCTATGTGGCCAGTGATAGGGCGAGGTGCTTTGGCCGGGTACTAAGCTAAAGAAAACTCCTGGACCCCAGTAGCCATTGGCTTCATCCTCACTCAGCACAATACAGTCTCCACCACTGGAGCATGCTGACCTAAGAGGTTCTGTTCCTGTTTTGCTTGATTCTCTCCCATATCTCCCTTACAAAATTGTCAATGCTAACGGATCACAGGGTGTAGTCCTCAGAGCACATAGTGGTTGACCACCCCGAGGTCCTATGGTTCTTTCTGTTTTAACAGCAGATCAGGCTTTGTTTTTACAGAAAAGAAGGGATTGTCCTCTTCTGGACCACTGTAGTTGGGATCACCCCAGGTATCTCCATCCCAGTTTTCAGGGAATGCTGTTAGCTTCCTGATCTGTACAATAGCCAAACCCCCACTCCTCTTCTTCCCATCCCCTGATCCCCATTAAATAGCTAGCTCTGCAGCCATTGGACCCGATGGCATGACAAAGAGAGGTCCCTGGTCTGCTGAGTACTGGGACTGGCACAGAGAGGCTCTGTGACCGACGTGGATCATCCCAACCGGAGTACTCGGTGAGTTCCCCAGGGCCGCTGAGTACACAGACTTCCCCGCCTGCCCCAACCGTGCCTGGATCTCCAAACTCCTTGGCATCACTGCATCTCACAATCCGAGGCGTCTCGCTGCGGTGCTGCTGGTAAGAGCAATGTGCGCGGGGCAGAGCCTTCATTATTGCATTGTGCTCAACAGGTGGCAGCGGAGAACTGCGGTGCTCCTGGGCGGTGCAAGAACTGCAGGGATATCTGTGGCTCTTCAAGAAGTCAGCAAGAAATGGGAAGCTGCATTTCCTGGAATGCCCTGGAACCCGACTTTGCTGACTGGTAACTGGCTGCCCATATAGGTAAGGGCAATGTACCCCTACCAACGTTTACTCATAACATAGCATGGCTCAATGTAGTGCTCCCAGAGCTGGTTACTGTGCTTAAAGGTTCCCTACCGGCTGCTTGTCCTCTTCCTCCTGCTTTCTCCTTGCCTCTGGCCTGTCTAATCAAATCCAGACACTTAACCATGAGAAGTACAGTGTTCGCACCGAGACATTGCACTTGCAGACCCTACACCTACACCGTAGCACTGCCACCCCCATCCCTCTCCCTCCCATCTTCAGGGCACCACTTTCAAGCTAGCTCTGCAGCTCTGGAAGTTGATGGCTCGAAGAAAGAAGGCCCTCAGACCCAACTTAGTTTACTGGCTGCCCTAATAGGTAAGGGCAGTGTACACCCACCAGTGCTTACCTATTATAGCGTGGCTCCACCTAGTGTTCCCAGAGCTCGTTACTATGCTTCAGGGTGCCCTACAGGCTGCCTGTCCTCCTGCTCTTAGTCTCTCCTTGTCTTGGGCCTTTCCCTGCAGTGTTCTCTTTGCCTTTGCTTTCTCTGGCTATTTTCATTGCCCTCGGCCGGGCCTTCCGTGCCGCGTTCTCCTTGCCCCTAGGTCTTTCCCGTTGGCTGGGCCTTCCGTGCCGTGTTCTCCTTGCCCCTAGGTCTTTGCCGTTGGCTGGGCCTTCTGTGCCGCGTTCTCCTTGCTCCTAGGTCTTTGTTGTCGGCCGGGCCTTCTGTGCCACCTTGCCCCTAGGTCTTTGCCGTCGGCCAGGCCTTCCGTGCCGCGTTCTCCTTGCCCCTAGGTCTTTGCCCTCAGCTGGGCCTTCCGTGCCGCCGTGCCCCTTGGTCTCTGCCGTCGGCCGGGCCTTCCGTGCCGCGTTCGCCATGCCCCTTGGTCTCTGCCGTCGGCCAGGCCTTCCGTGCTGTGTTCTCTGTGCCCCTTGGTCTCTGCCGTCGGCCGGGCCTTCCGTGCCGCCGTGCCCCTTGGTCTCTGCCGTCGGCC
>NW_018364580.1:7721-9033 GCF_002078875.1 Numida meleagris | reverse complement strand
TGCCGTCGGCCGGGCCTTCCGTGCCGCCGTGCCCCTTGCCCCTACCCTTGCTCTCTGCCGGGCCTTCCGTGCAGCATTTTCCTTGCCCTTACTCTTGCCCTCATTTTGGCTTTCCCTTGGGCGTTCTAATTGCCTTTGCTTTTGTCTTTACCTTCCCTAGCTGTTCTCTTTGCCTTTGCCTTGGTGTTCCCTTGGGTTTTCTGCTTGCCTTTTCTTCACTGGGATTGGCTGGGAGGCAGAGTTCATGTTAATCTTGACCTCAACCCTAAGCTTAGTGAGAGCTCTGGAGATAATATTAATTCACAATGTAACTTTAAACTTAACCCTTAACCTGATGTTAACAAGTCTCTAATGCTCAGTGTAGCATTCAAAACAGTGCCTGTACTTTTCTAAGTGACCTTAACTGAATTGTAATGTTAAAAAAAATAAGTTCAACTAACCGTAACCCTAATCCCATAGCTAGCATTAATTATAACCCTAACGCTACTAAAAATCAGTGTTATACACTTATCCTAAAAATCCACTAAAACTAATTGAGAAAAAGACCATAAAAGTAACGTTAACAGTTACTTCTATCTTAAAGATAACCCTATGCACAGCACTAATGTAACGCTAATTGTAATTTTCCTCTTAATTAATGTTTAAAGCTGCTTCAAAAATAAACAAACCCAGTCATGATGGTAATAGCCCGAACCTCTAATGCTGATTGCACTGGCAACCAACTCTGAGTACGGCACTCACTCTGAGTAACATGCTCTGAGACCCTGCATATCCAGACCCTACACATTCACTGTAGCGCTGCTGCCCCCTCCCCTCTCTCTCTCCCTCTCTCTCTCTCTCCTGTTTCCTTGGCACCATTTCCAAGCTAGCTCTGTGGCTGTGGGACTTGACAGCTGGAAGAAGGTAGGCCTTCGGACCGCTGCAGGTTGGGCATGGAGCGGCTCTGTGATGGGTGCAGTGGAGCACGTGGATCGTGCCGGCAGGTGCACTTGGTGAGTTTTTCTAGTGCTGCTGAGCATGCAGACTTCCCCACATGCCCCAGTTGTGCCCGGATCTCCAAACTCCTTTGCATCATTGTGTCTCACAGCGCCAGGCATCTCTCTGCGGTGCTGCCGGTAAGAGCAATGAGCACAGGGTGCAGCCTCTGCATGTGTGGGGCAGAGCCTTCATTGTTGTATTGTGCTCAACAGGTGGCAGCGGAGAACTGTGGTGTAAGAACTACAGGGAGATCAGTGGCTCTTCATGAAGTCATCAAGAAACGGGAAGCTGCATTTCCTGGAATGGCCCAGAACCCATCTTGTCTGTCCGGTAA
>NW_018364580.1:3364-4147 GCF_002078875.1 Numida meleagris | reverse complement strand
GACCGCTGCTTGCTGGCACCTGCACGGGATGGCTGTGATGGGTCCAGTAGAGCACATGGATTGTGCTGATGGGTGCATTCAGTGAGTTTTCCAGCGCTGCTGAGCATGTGGAATTCCCCGCCTGCCCCGACTGTGCCCTGATTACCCAACTCCTTTGTGTCATCGTGTCTCACAGCCCCAGGCGTCTCTCTGCAGTGCTGCTGGTAAGAGCAATGTGCACAGGGTGCAGCCTCTGCATGTGCGGGGCAGAGCCTTCATTGTTGTATTGTGCTCAACAGGTGGCAGCGGAGAACTGCGGTGCTCCTGGGCAGTGCAAGAACTGCAGGGAGATCCGTGGCTGCTCTTGAAGTCAGCAAGAAACAGAAAGCTGCATTTCCTGGAATGCCCTGGAACTCAGCTTTCCTGACTGCGTACTGTTTGCTGTAATGGGGAAGGGCAACGTACCCCCACCAGCGTTTCTCCATTATGTAGTGTGACTGAATATAGTGCTGCTAGAGCTCAGTACTACACTTTAGGGAACCCTGAAGGCTGCCTCTGCTTTTCTTCCTTCTCCTTGCCTCTGTCCTTTCCCTGTGGTGTTCTCCTTGTCCTTACCTTAGCCTTTGTTTTCTCGTGCTGATTTCTTTACCTTGCATTTCAGTTCCCGGCAGTGTTCTCCTGGGCTTTGGCCTTGGCCTGGGCCTGGGCCTGCGGTGTGGTGTTCTCCTTGGCCTAGGCACTTGGCCTGGGCTTGGGCTTTTGCTGAGGCATTCTCCTTGGCATTTGGCCTGGGCCTGGGCCTTT
>NW_018364580.1:0-562 GCF_002078875.1 Numida meleagris | reverse complement strand
ATAATGATATTAACCCTCACTGTGACTGTAGTCCTAACCCTTAACCTGATGTTAAAAATGTCTCTAATGTTCAATGTAGCAATAAAAACAATGCCTGCAGTTTTCTAAGTAACCTTAGCCCTAGTTGTAATGTAAGAATCTATTGTTGAGCTATCCGTAAGCTGAATCCTAAAACTAGCTTAAATTATAACCCTAATGCTCCTAAAACTATTGTTATATCCTTATCCTCAAAATCCACTAAAACTACTCTAGACAAGTCCCTGTAAAAATGACATTAACAGTTCCATTATTTTAGGACTGTGGTTACTGTAACTGTAATTACCCTATTTATTAATGCATAAACTCCTATTTTGAAAATGTACCGAACCGTAACGGTAGTAGGCAAAGTGTTAAATAATGCTGACAGCACTGGCCACTCTAACCACTGTAGGTGACAACTCTGAACATGCACTGGGACCCTGCACTTGCAGACCCTACACATATGCTGTAGCACTGCTGCCCCGTCCCCTCTCCCTCCCGTTTCCCTGGCACCATTTCCAAGCAGCTCTGCAGCTGTGGGACT
>NW_018364579.1:86076-88152 GCF_002078875.1 Numida meleagris | reverse complement strand
CTCTAGACCCCAAAAATGTGGGTTTTGCTCAATGTCATCGTGTTTTATGGGGTTCATTCTCTCCACATCTATAGGAAGAACATTCTGTAGACCCCAAAATATGGGTTTTGCTCAATGCCATTTTGTTTTATAGGACTAATTCTGTCCACATCTATAGGAAAAGCTTTCTGTAGACCCCAAAATGTGAGTTTTGCTCAATTCTGTCATGTTTTATGGGGTTTATTCTATCTATGTGAATGGGAGATGCATGTAATTCCTCAAATGTAAGCTTTTCTCAATGTCATCATGCTTTTATGGGGCTAATTCCATCCATGTGTGTAGGAGAAATGCTTCATAGCCACCAGGATTGGCCCTATAGCCAATGGGATTGGCCCTATAGCCACCAGGATTTGGCCCTATAGCCAATGGGATTGGCCCTGTAGCCACAAGGACTTTGCCCTGTAGCCAATGGGATTGGCCCTATAGCCACCAGGATTTTGCCCTATGCCATTCCTTGCCTCCATGATTCTACAGCCAACGAGTTTCCCCTACAGCCAAAAAGATTGACCCTACACTATTCTTTGATTCTAGTACCTATAGCCACCAGGACTGGCCCCATAGCCACCAAGATCGGCCCTATAGTCATCAAGATTGGCCCCATAGCCACCAAGATAGGCCCTATAGCCATCAAGATTGGCCCCATAGCCACCAAGATCAGCCCTATAGCCACCAAGATTGGCCCTACACTACTCTTTAATTTTATGATTCAACAAAATCACCCTAAATTCAGCCAGATCTCCCCATATTCCACCAGGTTGCCCTATACTCAACAAGACCACCCTATGGATATAAGAGATCGATCTCTATTTGGCAAAACCACCTAGTTTTTTTTGTTTTTTTTTGCAAAATCACCTTGTATTTGGCAAAATCCTCTAACATCTGGCAAAATACCCTGATATTTGACAAAATCCCCCGATATTTGGCAAGATTTTTCTCTCTTTTTCCCAGTGAAATGGCCGTTCACACAAATCACTCCATTTTCTTCTCTTCCACCCTTGCCATCTCACAGGGACAAAGCGCTGGGCCGAGCAGCCGAAAACCCCAATTATCCGGGGAACTCGTTAAGAAGAATGACACGAAGCCTCATCCAACCAGTGCAACAGCGAAGAACATTCACTCACCGGAATAATCATCTCCTTTGGTTTTGTGTGTCAATCGCTGTGGATGAAACCAGAGAAGATGGAGAAGTCCTTTCCCATTGCCATCTCGCCCAACCCCTCGCCGTCCCATGGGTCTTGTTCCCTACCCCATTCGCTCACCCGAGGGTTAAAAAAATACATACAAATCAGCCCATATTTTTGGGGGGGGATTCTTCAGGTTGACTCACCATCCCGTAAAATCCTTGGCTTTCCAGGCGTCGACGACCTCGGCGATGCTCTCGGCCACGCGGCCATTGGGCAACCTCAGGTCGTCCCCCGTGTCCCCGTTGAAGTTGCCGCAGGGGGCACAGAGGCGGTTGACCAGGGTGGCCCTCGCGGTCAACGTCACCTCCCCAGCGGGACCGAAGAGCACCTCCAACCCCGACACGTGGGAAATGGTGATGTTCCCCGCCGCCGCGTCCAGGGAAATGGCGTCGGACACCGTGGCCGGGAGGCGGGTGAAGAGTCCGTTCACCTGAGTTGGTGCAAAATGGTGGAAATCAGTCCAAAAAAAAAAAAAAGAAAGCCGACCCCAAACCGCCTCATGAAGTCATTCAGCAAAATGTCTTGGGCCGTGGCATGACCATGCATGTGAACATAGGTATTACCGTATTTTGCCCCCAAAACTGCACTGGGGGAACTTCTTTCCTTCCAACCAGCTCAACCTTGATGTCTTCAAGCTGTGTCCTAAAAGGAGACCTTCTACCTCCGACCCAAAAGGAGAACTTCAGCCTCTCAGTTGGAAGGGTCCTCAATCTCTACCCCAATGGAAACCTTCAACTTCTGTCCCAAAAGGAGTTCTTCAACCAGTGTCCCCAAAATGAGACCTTCAACCTCTCAGTTGGAAGGGTCTTCAACCTCTACCCCAAAGGAGATCTTCAACCTCAGCTCCAAAAGA
>NW_018364579.1:83487-84501 GCF_002078875.1 Numida meleagris | reverse complement strand
GGTGGAATTTGGGGAGGGGGATTTGGGTCGGACGACCTCGAGTTTTCCCCATGGTTTTGGTGGGGTCCTGTTGGGACTGGATCATCCAAACGCGGTTTTTCTCCGCGATTTGGAGGTCGGAGCGAAGCGTTTCTCCCTTTAAATTTCAAATTTTGAAATTCCGGAGGTCACGTGACCACAAGAATTTTGAAATTGTGAAAATGTTGGCGGTCACGTGACCCCCCACCGCAACAGGGCCCTGTCGGAGCATGGAGAAACTCAATCTGGTTACCTCCACGGGCAAAAAATAATAAATGCTGACTGTTCTGTGGTATTAATTAGGAGAAGATCATCCAAACGCGGCTTTTCTCCACGATTTGAGGTCGGAGCGAAGCGTTTCTCCCTTTAAATTTCAAATTTTGAAATTTCAGAGGTCACGTGACCACGAAAATTTCAAAACTTCAAAACTGTCAAGATTTGAGAGGTCATGTGACCACAAAAATTTCAAAACTTCAAAATTGTCAAGATTCCAGAGGTCACGTGACCACAGGAATTTCGAAATTGTGAAAATGTTGGCGGTCACGTGACCTCCTGCCATAACAGGGCCTCGTCAGAGCGTGCGGAAACTCAACCTGGTTACCTCCGCAGGCAAAAAATAATAAATGCTGATTGTTCTGTGGAATTAATTAGGAGAAGCACGTGGGGTCCTCTTGCATCCGTCCCCGTCACGGCATCGCTACGGCGCGGGGTAGACCGGGGCTTCCACTTCCATCCGTACGGGGTTGGGAACGCGGCTGGAAGAGAGGAGAGATGCGCTGGAGAGGAAGGGGCAGACCCTCCTCATCCTCACCCATAGGGAGGAGTGGTTGGTAGTTCCCAAAAACGGGAGTTTTGTTCGATGCCGTCGTGTTTTATGGGGTTCGTTCTGCCCACATCTATCGGAAAAATATCCTCTAGACCCCAAAAATGTGGGTTTTGCTCAATGTCATCGTGTTTTATGGGGTTCATTCTCTCCACATCTATAGGAAGAACATT
>NW_018364579.1:70125-80835 GCF_002078875.1 Numida meleagris | reverse complement strand
CTCCAAAAGGAGATCTTCAACTTCTCAAAAGACCTTTATCCTCATCTTGAAGGAGTGATTTAGGCCCAAAATCTCTAGTTTTTCGCCCAAAGGACAAGCTACCTTGTATGCACGGAGAACAGGTAAATTCCCCCCCCCCCAAATTTTGCACCTCAAACTAATTTCCCATCTTCTGGGGGCAGAGCTGGCTCACCCAAACCTCCATGTTGTTATTGACGGTGATGAAAGCTTCACGGAAGAAGACAAAGACGGCCACGGCGGCCGGAATCCCGTCGTCCCGACACTCGCTGACCTCCACCACCACCTTGAACCAGTGAGGCGACCGCTCGTCGCAGAGGGCGGCCATTTTGTAGGTGCCGCTGTCGGGGAGCCTTCCTCCCACCCCATCGAACGTGGTCACGGAGGCTCCCGGGGAGATCCGACACCGTCCCTCCTGCTTCAGGCACCGCTGCGTCCCTTCCCGAGCCACGCAGACCTCGTCCGGGGGACAGCGGGTGGCCTCGCAGGTGAGTCCATGCGATGGGTGGCAGTTGCATTTCGTGGTGCAGTTGTTGGTGGTGATGGTCTCACCTGCCTGGAAAGGAAGAGCTCCAAGGTTAATTATTGCTTTATCCCAATTTTCCCCCATTTTTTTTTTTTTTCATGCCTTTGAAAGGGGAAAGAGGTCCCGCGTGTAGGAAGAATGATATTAGGCTGATTTGGGGAAAGTTGAGCAATGTGAGAAACGAACCTTTCTTTGCGGGATCAAGCAAAACGGGACCTTCAACCTCTACCCCAAAAGGAGACCTACCACCTCTAAGCCAAACGACCTTCGACATCTATCCCAAAATGAGACCTTCCACCTCTACCCCAAAAGGAGACCGTCAACCTCTAACTCAAAAAGAGTCCCTCAGAGGTCCAGTGGAGCAAAATAGGTATTTTAGGATGCCATTAGTTGCAAGATTTGGGAGGTTTCTCCCTAAAATGAAACGACAGTCCACCTCATTGAGTCCAAAAACCAGTTGCATTGACTCCATGGGACATCCAACTCCATCAAAGATTGAGTTCCCAAATATGGGACAACCCATAGCATCAAAGGCCAACACCCCAAAACCATTCCATCAGCTAAATGGGACAACCAATGTCATCAAAGACGGATACCCCAAATCCATTGCATCATCGAGATGGGACAACCAACTCCACCAAGGACTGTGTTCCCAATTCCATTGTGTCATCTAAATGGGACAACCAACCCTGTAAAGGATCATGGCTCCAAATCCATCGCATCATCGAGATGGGACAACTCATGTCATCAAAGATTGATGGTCCCAAATCCATCACATCATCAAGATGAGACATTCAGTCCCATCAAAGACTGATGCCCCAAATCCATCTCATCATCGAGATGGGATAACTCATGTCATCAAAGATTGATGGTCCAGAGCCATTGCATCATCGAGATGGGACAACTCATGTCATCAAAGATTGATGGCCCCAAATCCATCGCATCATCGAGATGGGACATCCAATCCCATCAAGGGTTGCATCCCCAAATCCACCACATCGTTGAGATGGGACAACCCAACCCCACCAAGGATCGTGTCCCCAAATCCATCACACCATCGAGATAGGACAACCCACCCCATCAAAAGTTGAGTCCACAAACAACATCCACTGGGGACAACCCACCTCATTAAACACCGAATCTCCAAACCCACTGTGTCAATAGAGGACAACCTTCTCCATCTGCAGCCAACCCTCCTCCTCCCCCCACATCATTTTCTTCCACAACGAAGGGACGACCTGCCCCCTACCAATCTCCAGCTCCATCTCCACCCCCAAACCTTTCGGGCCAACCTCACCTTGAGATATCGCCCCTGGTGCACACAGCCGCACTGCTCCAGGGACACGCAGGCGTTGCCGTCGAAGAGGAACCCATCGTCACATTGGCATCCCTCAAAGCACGGCCAGGTGCACGGGGTCGGCACGGAGAGGCTGGCACAGGTGAAGTCGCAGGTGCGGGTGCAGAGTTCGTAGTGGCTGTGGGGTGGGCAGGAGAGGGCTGGGAAAGAGGGAAAAAATCGGGTTTTTTTGGTGGTTTCTTTTTGGTTGAACCTAATTTGGGTGGTGGGAAACCCCAGCCTTGGGTATGACGTGGATTTGGAGGTGGTCTGTGAATTGATTTGGGGCATGGCCCAGGTTTTGGAGAAGGTCTGTGAGTGTTTCTGGGTTCTTTTATGGGTTGGGGGGAATTTTTGAAAGCATTTTGGGGTGATCTCGTGGATTTGGGGGAGGGCCTGAAAATATTTTGGGGCTTATTTATGAAGTTTTGAGAATATCTAAATACAACCCGTGGGATCTCGTGGATTCTGGGGGAGGCCTGAAAGCGTTTCTGCTCTCCATCATGGATTTTTTTGGGAATATTTGGAAGTATTTTGGCCAATCTCGTGTATTTTGGGGAGGGCTTGAAGACATTTTGGGTGACCCGATGGATTTTGGAGAGGATTTGAAAGCATTTCTGTGAGATCTCATGGATTTGGGGGAAGATTTGGAAGCATTTTAGTCCATCTTAAGGGTTTGGGGGAAGATTTGAATGCGACTGGTGTGATCCCAAGGATTTTAGAAGAGGTTTGCAAACACTGTGGGCAATCCCGTGGATTTTGGGGGAATATTTGAAAGAATTTTGGGCGATCTCGTGGATTTTGTGGCAGGATTGAAAGCATTTCCGGGCTGTTCCGTGGACTTGGGGGAATATTTGGGTCATCTCAGGGATTTGGGGGAAGGTCTGAAAGCATTTTGGGGCCACCTCATGGATTTTTGGGACTATTGGAAGGAACTCCTGCACCATTCCACGGACATTCAGGTGGAGCAGTGAAAAATGGGACCGGATGGGGAGATTTGGGGGGATCATTCGGGGACATTCGGGACCACTTACGGCAAAACTCCGCCGTCCTCCACCCTCCGATCTCGGCGCCGGCGGCTTGGCAAGCGGCGGCGTAGGCTTGCAGGCTGTGGCACAGAGCACCCCGCGCCCCATCAGCGGCGCAAACATCGTGGAGGCAATGCTGGAAATACTGCACCGGGCTCACCCGGGGGTGGCACGACCCGAATGGCCCCATGGGGTCACGGATGAGGCCGCATTGATCCCCACCGCCGTACGGAGCAGCGGCGTCGGCGTCGCAAGAAGGACAGGGCTTCCCGTTGCAACCTTCGGCGCAAGCACTGTCCGCCGACGGCGTTTTCCAAGAGGTGACAAATTCCTCCATGCTCTTGGCCGGGGACCCATCGGGGAGCAGGAAATCGTCACCGGGGTCCCCGTTAAAGTTGCCCCCCAGGCCGCACACGCGGCCCCGGTAGGCGTTGGGGATGGTGACCAGCAAATACGTGGCCGCGTTGTAGAGCAGCCGGAGGCCGGAGGTCGTTTGCAGGACGAGGTTGGTCCCCTCTTGCCCGATGTGGAGTTTTTGGTCCTCAGTCACCAGCGGCAACGTGAAGCGCTCGCTGTCCACCTGGGGCATGCAGTGTTTTGCAAGGTTTGCGCGCCCGCGTCGCAAGGTTGCAAGGTTTGCACGCGCACGTTGCAACGCTGCGAGGTTTGCATGCCCCAGGATGCAATGGGGAGGTTCTGCGTGCACACATACATGCACCAGGGGGGTGCACTTTTCAAGCACCGGGGGATTTTTGCATGCATGCATGCACCAGAAGACTCTTAGCAAGCATGGGTGCAATGGAGAGATTCTACAAAGACACATACATGCAACATGGGGATGATTTTTGCAAACATCAGGGGATTTTTGCACGCATGCATGCACCAGGAGACTTTTTGCAAGCATGTGTGCAACGGAGAGATTCTACAAACACAAATGCATGCAACAGGGGGATGTTTTTTTGCAAGCACCAGGGGATTTTTGCACACATGCATGCACCAGGAGACTTTTAGCAAGCATGTGTGCAACGGAGATATTCTACACCCACATGCATGCAACAGGGGGACGTTTTTTTGCAAACATCAGGGGATTTTTGCATGCATGCATGCACCAGGAGACTTTTAGCACAGAGATCCTACACCCACATGCATGCAACAGGGGGATGTTTCTTTGCAAGCAGCAGGGGATTTTTGCGCGTGTGCAATGCAGACCTTGCCCCGTGCGTCGCTCCTGACTCACCGTCACCTCCCAGCGCCGGCCTTGCTCCATGCTGACCGTGTACCCATAGATGCTCACTATCACCTTCTTCACCAGCGCCACGTCGCCCCGTCCCCCGCCGTCGTGCTCCAGCAGCACCGAGAAGTTGGCCAACCCACGCTCAGCTTTGCAGACCTTGGCCAGCACGTAGCTGCAGGAACCCCGCAGGTCGAAGGCTCGGCCGTCGAACGTCACGTAGTGGGGGTCCCCCGACACCACCAAGCGCCCGTAGCCGGCGGGGTGACACCCCAGCACCCCGTCCTGCACCCTGCACTCCTCGTGGGCGCCGCAGGATGCGGCCCTGCACTCCGTCACCCCGTCGGCTTTGCAGGTGCAGCGCTCCTGGCACGAGGGGTAGAACTCCGCGCCCTTCTTGTAGTAGCGGCCGCGGTGTTCGCAGCCGCATTCAGAGGCCGGGACGCATTCGGATCCGCTCAGGATGAAGCCGGCGTCGCAGAAGCAGCCCTCGGTGCACGGGGCTGATGCGCAGCCCTCGGGGAGCGCGTGGGGCCGGCAGGTGGGGGGGCAGGCGGCACCGCAGAGCTCGTAGTGAGCGTGGGGAGGGCAGACGGGGGCTGCGGGGGGAAAGGGGAGGGAAAAAAGAGGGAAGAGTGAGTTACCGGGAAAAAGGAGGGGGAGAAAGGGGGTTGCCAGGAGAAAGAGAGGGGAGAAAGGGGGGAGTTGGCAAGAAAAAGGAGAGAAAGGGATTGTGAAGAAGAATTAAGGGAATCTGCAAGGAAAAGGAGAGAAAAGGGGGAATTGTCAAGAAGAAATAGAGAAAAAAAAAGGAATTTTCAGGAAGAGGAGGGAAAAAAGAAGGGAATCTGCAAGGAAAAGGAGAGAAAGAAAAGGAATTGTGAAGAAGAAGAAAAAATAAGGAAATCTGCAAGGAAAAAGGACAGAAAAGAAGGGAATTGCCAAGAAAAGGAGAGAAAAAAATGCGAATCTGCAAGAAAAAAAGGAGAGAAAAGAGGGAAGTATCAAGAAGAAATAGAGAAAAAAAAGGGAATTTTCAAAAAGAGGAAGAAAAAAAGAAAGGAATCTGCAAGGAAATGCAGAATACAAAGGGAATTGTCAAGTTGAAGCAGAAAAAGTAAGAGATTCTGCCAAAAAAAATGGCAGAAAATAATAAGGGAATTGTCAAGAAAATGAGAGAAAAAAGTGAATCTGACCAAAAAAAAAAAAACAAAGGGAGAAAAAAGGGAATTGTGAGGAAAAAGCCGGAAAATAATCAGGAAAGTGGTAGGGATTGGTTTTGGAAGAATTTTGGGTGAGAAAGGGTTTGTTTTGGATGTGTTATTAAGGGAGAGGATAGGGCAGATCCATGGGGAAATAAACCCAATTTATTGGCATTTTGGGATCCCATAGCCCTTCACTTGACCATGGAGAAGGCGTAAAAGAAGAGGATAGGACAATTCAATGGGGAAATAAACCCAATTTTGGGGACATTTTGGGATCCCATAACCATTCTCCATTGACCATGGAGAAGGCTTAAAAGAGGATAGGACAGATCCATGGGGAAAGAAACCCAATTTTCGGGGCATTTTGGGATCCCACAGCCAAGGGAATGCCGTTGGGCTCAACCTCTTTATTTTTTAGCCCTAAAAAGAGAAGGGCTGGGGGGGTCAAAAAATCCCCCCGCTCACCGCAGAATGATGGCGTCCTCCACTGCCCCACGGCGGCCCCGTTGCTTTGGCACTCGGTCATGTACGCCGCGATGGCTTTGCAG
The DNA here is from genome assembly GCF_002078875.1 of Numida meleagris. Classification (NCBI taxonomy): domain Eukaryota; kingdom Metazoa; phylum Chordata; class Aves; order Galliformes; family Numididae; genus Numida; species Numida meleagris. Next base: position 74,943 of record NW_018364579.1, on the reverse strand, counting down.
ATGACGTCCCTCCTTCCTTTGTACTGACACGCGTCGAAAGCGCAGTCCTCCAGGAACGACCCCGGGTCGACGACGCGGTGACAATCCCGGAAGGGTCCCCCACTCGCGCCGATCACCCCACAATAAGCGTCGCCGCGGTAGGGTCTCTTCTGCTCTTCGCCGCACGTCGGGCAATCCCCAACGCAACGCGCCGAGCAACCGGGGACGTCCCCGACCTTCCAGCTGTCGGCGAAGCGGATTTCGTCTTCGATTTTCTTCCCATCGCGGGCGGTGAGGTCGTCTTCGGGGTCACCGTTGGCGTTGCCGCAAAGGCCGCAGACGGCGCCCGCGTAGGTGTCGGGGACGATGACGCGGGCGTAGCTGTACCAATCGAAGCTGACCCGTAAACCGAAGGCGGTGCGGATGAAGCCGTGGACGCCGCTGTGGTAGAGCTCAAAATGGTCCTTGCGGGTGAATGGGAGCTCCACGAAGGCCCCGTTGAGCTGGAGGGTTGGGGGGAGAGGGTTATGGGGGGGGGTTGAGTTGGGGGCACGCAACTCAGGGGGTTGGCAAAAGGATTGGGGGCGGGAGGGTTTCCATGAGTCGGTCGAGGTTTGAGGGCTCTCTGAAGATATTTTGGAGATGAAATATCATTGAGAAAATTCAATTTGGGGTGATGGTTGGACTGGATGATCTTGTAGGTCTTTTCCAAGCTAGCTAATTCCGTGATTCTATGATTTTTTGGAAATTCTTTGCACCAGGGTCAGGGTTAGGGTCAGGTTTGGGTCAAGGTTAGGGTCGGGGTCAGGGTTAGAGCGTCCTCAGAGCCCACCTACCTTCACCTTCCGCGGGTGCTCCTGGCTCATGCTGATGACATCGCCGTACACCTCCATGGTGACGGTTTTGGTGAAGGACACCGCTTTGCTGCCCCGGTTGTTGTTCTCCACGGTGACATTGAAGGGGACGAGCGTGGGGTCGGGGGAGCAGAGGGCGGCGAACTGGTAGATGCACGTCCCCTGGAAGTCGTACTTCCGCCCGTCGAAGGTGGTGTAGTGCGGATCGCCCGTCCCGATGCAGGTGGAGGTTTTGGTCGCTCGGCGGCGCGGGGGACTGCTGTCCACGGTGCATTTCTCTTGGGATTCGCAGGAGGACGGCTTGCCATCCTCTTGGCCCCCTGAAGTCAGAGAATGTGGATTTGGGGGCGGTTGGGCACAAAAAGACCAACACGACCCTTCACCAACGATGGAAACGTTGGCTCAGTTGGTCCCTACAAGCAACTGGGTGTCTCCAAAATATCCAGTGGGGACAGGTTTTGGGGAAAACTCAGTGTTATTTTGCATGTTATGGGCATCTAAAGTCAGCCAGTGTGGATTTTGGGGTGGTTTGGCACAAAAAGACCAACACGACCCATCACCAATGGTGGTGATGTTGGCTCGTGTGATCCCTACATGAAATTTGAGGTACCTAAGATGCCACATGGGGACAACTCTTGGGAAAAACTCAATGTTATTTTGCATGTTACGGACATCTGAAGTCAGACAACGTGGATTTTGGGGCGGTTTGGCACAAGAAGACCAACGCATCTCTTCCCTAACACTAGAGAAATTGGCTTAGTCAATATCCACAAGCAACAACTTGGCACAGAACCCCTTTTTTCACCCCCTAAAATGCTCCAGAACCACACATCGAAGCTCACCGTGTCCCATTGTGTCCTGCAGCGTCCCTTCCTCTCCCCTGTCCTCCTGGCACGAGGGATCTCGCCAGCTCTCAGCCCAATCCGTCGCATCGGCGGCCGCCGTGCCGTCAGGGCGCTTCATCTCATCCTCCCCATCCTCATTGAAGTTCCCACAGAGCCCACAGGTGGTCCCGAAATAACTGCTGGGCACCGCCACCATGACGGCCCAGTCCTCGTCGTAGGTCACCTGCAGCCCAAAATCCGTCTGCAGGACGATCCGGCCCTCGTTTCGAGAGATTTGGATTTTTCCGTTCTGCAGGTTGGCCGGTAGGGTGGTGGGTTGGTTGTTGACCTTGAAATGGAGAAAAACTACATTTCAACTATATATATATATATATATATATGTATTTTTGTTAACCAAGAGTATTGGACTCCAAAAATCATCAGTCGGGAAGAGAAAGTTCTTTCCCAAAGAAGCCTAAACCAACCCCAAATGTTTTGTGGAAATAGAAGAGATGAAAAGAGCCAACCTCATTTCATCTCAAAAAATTGGGTTTTTCTTCTTTTTCTTCTTCTCTTTCCCTTTCTCTTTTCCTTTTCTTTTTCTTCCTTTTCGTTTTCTTTTTCCCCTTCTCTTTCCTTTTCCTTTTCTCTTTCCTTTCCTTTTCCTTTTCTCTTTCTCTTCCTTTTCCTCTTCTCTTTCTCTTTCTCTTCCTTTTCCTCTTCTCTTTCTCTTCCTTTTCCTCTTCTCTTTATCTTTCTTTTCCTTTTTTCTTCCTTTATCTCTTTCTCTTTCTTTTCCTCTTTCTCTTCCTTTATCTCTTTCTCTTTCCTTTTCCTTTCCTCTTTTTCCTTTTCCCTTTCTCTCTCTTTTCCTTTTTCTCTTTCCTTTTCCTTTTCCCTTTTTCTATCCTTTTCCTTTTCTCTCTTTTTCTTTCCCTTTTCTACTTCTTCCTTTCTCTTTCCTTTTTTTCATTTCTCTTTCAATTTCCTTTTATTTCAATTTTTATTCCCTTTCCTTTTCCTTTTTTTATGTTTGTTTTCAGCTTCACTCCCTACACTCCCACTTGGCACAGTTTTGTTTTTTTTTTTTACCAAAAATAACCAAATACAAAATACCAAAATACCAAAACAACTCTACACGACTCAAGATAAACCCACCTGGATTCCGCCTCCCTCTCCCATTTGGATGGAGATGTTGTATCCATGCACAAAGACGTTGGTCAACCACTCCTTGAGATCGCCTTCGCTCTTCTTCTCCTCCACGACAAAAGGAACCAGGGTGGGATCAGCACCGCAATATTTGGCGATGGTGTAGGTGCAACCACCCCGGATGTCCACGTCCACCCCATCGAAGGTGTGGTACTGCAAGGACCTCGACCCCATGCACGTTCCCATGTAGTCGTGGACGCACACCGCTTCCCCCTTCTCCATTTTGCAGCTTTCCTTGGCGCGGCATTGCGTGGTCCGGCACGGATCTAGGAGAAATCACACACCCATCATGGCCAGCCCCGTTTTGCTGCCACATGCGGCCCTGGGGGAATGTGTTATTTAGAGGGGGGTGGGTTATTTGAAGGGGAATGGATTAATAGGTGGGGGATACATTTATTCATCTTGTATCCCCTCCTAAACCTGTTGGCTGAACTATCCCCCTTCTCAGAGCTGCCAGTCCTCATACTATGAGAGAAAATCCAAATTTCAGCTCGAAGAGACCATTTCTAGGTACTTTGGCAGACGCAAGCTTGGCAGCTGTTAGCTGCAGGGATGGAAAGGGAATGCCAGAGACACCCAACTCAAAGGAATCCATTTCGATGCGGTTTTGCCACATGTCACTGCCCCGTTTTTGACACAGAAGGGCAAAGGGAGCAAAGAGAGGGGGAGGTGGGCGAGGGGCACTCACCGCTGTCGCACACTGCCATCAGCCCATAGGATTTCTGCTCCCGGATCCCCATGCTGAGCGCCCCGAATGGGGACGTCTTGTGCTCCACTGTATGGACAGCAAACTGACTGCCCAAGCTTTGCCTTGCCCACGAGTATTCCGTGCCCGGGATGGGCACCCACATGGCATTTCCCAACGGCGTTTTGTTGAGCATGATCCCAGCCACCTCCGAGGTCTTGGCAATCAATAGGACGTAATTCTCATAACCCTCCAGAGCGAAGACGTTATGGGAGAGGCAGTAGCTGGAGACATCCGGGATGGTCATAAAAAACGGGTCGTAAGTGATGGAGCCTTTGTTACCTCCGTCGCCAAAAAAAATGACCTGGATGCCAGCGTTGGCAGAGAGGTACAAGGTATTTGGGGCTTGGAGCCCGTAGAGCGTTGAGCGATCAGCCCGGAGGTCCCGAGCAGATCTGCTCATCCCATGTTGAGATTCCACGTGCGTGCGTTGGGAGGTGGAGACATAGACGATGTCGGATTGAGCGTCGAAAGGCAACGGTGGCACAATGAAAGTGTTGCCCCAGCTGGAAATGGGTTGGAGCTGCTCTACCAAATGGTCACATGGGGTGAGTCTTGCTAAGCACGTGTGGCCGGTGAAGACAGCCACGGGTTTTTGTGCCACGACGCGGGTGCCGGACATATCTGCCGGGCTTTGGAGCTGGGCCGCTTGGAAAGGCTTCAGTTGAATGGGGAGCACTGAGCCACGAGGGTAGGACTGGCCTTGGTAGGTCACCATGGCTTTGAGGTGCACCTCGACGGTGGTGGGCTCATCCCACGCGGCCACCGTGAATTCGCCGTAGCGGTCGGTGCCCACATTGGGCGTCACGATTTGGTATTCGGTGCCCCAGCTGTGTACGGGGTAGACCACGGTGGAATCCGCCGAGGTGGGTTTCTCGTTGATGGCCACCAAGGAGATGGGGTTGTTGGCCTTCACCACCACGGTGTTCTCAAAGGTTTTGCTGCCCACCATCTCCGCTTGGGGCGGGATCTTCACGAGCACGGTTTGCCCCGTGGTCACTTGCACCGTCATCCTCAAGCCCGGCTTCTTCATGGAGATAGTGACCGATGTGAAGGGAGAATAACCTCTGATGAGCAGCTTGAAGTCGCTGTTGAGGGTCTGCTGCAAGCCGTTCTGCATGAAGGCCACCACAAATTCTTTGCCCAGGTGGTGAGGGGCCGACACGGCGACGCTGGACAAATGAAGAACACCTAGGGAAGGGCAGGG
>NW_018364579.1:66691-69871 GCF_002078875.1 Numida meleagris | reverse complement strand
TGGAGAAACATCAAGTTGAATGGCCACCAATTAGAACCAACGTCGATTAGAAGACATTAATTTGATGGACTTGGTCTAGTGGACGATTGACCTGAAGACCCACCAGGTCCAACTGCTATTTATGGGAAGGAGCAGTGAAGTAGGGGTCTACCAGTTGGAGGAAACTCCTACTGGGAGAAATCACAATTAATTTATGGGGCAAAAAATGAACGTTCTGGGTGGGTTTCATGCTGGATGAAGGAATTTCAAGGGAGCGACGGGGCTTTTTGTGTTCCCATTCCCCTTTTGAAGGGCTGGCAATGCGGTTGCTGAAGGGCCAGGTCCAAACCAGAGGGAAAATTGCCCAATTTTAAGCAAAATGACCCCAAAAACACGCCTTGCGTGGGGGCTTCGCCCTTTGGTTTTCCCTCCCGTGTGTTTCAAGGGGGTAATTCTATCTCTTCCCCATTACGGCATAGGATGAGTGCGTGAGGTGCGTGGCTTAAAAAATCAGATTTTAAGGTGATTTTGGGGGGGGATTTGATGGGTTATGGTGTGCTCCCCCAGCCCCACTTGAACTCACCCCATAAGATGGTCCAGCCCCATAGATTTACACGGGATTTTCTCCATCCCGGGCTTCCAGCCATGGTTCTTCAGCTGCAGAAGATCAGAAATCATCGCAAAACGCCAAATTCTCACCAAATTGTTTTTTTTTTTTTAATTTATTTTTTGGGGCAAATCATTCAAGCATATCCCCAAAACCTGTTGTTTAGGCTTTTTTTTCTTTTTTTTCTAAACTTTCACTCATTCCCAAAGTCTCCACGTGTACTGCACTCAGACCTGTCCCCAAAAATATATTTTATTTTATTTCATTTCATTTCCTTTTCTTTTTTTTCACTTTTCTTTCCTTTTTTCTCTTTTCCTTTTTCTCTTTTCTTTTTTCTCCTTTCTTTTTTTCTTTTCTTTTTTCACCTTTCTTTTTTTCTTTTCTTTTTTTCCCTTTTCTTTTCCCCCTTTTTTCTTTTTCTCTCTTTTCTTTTTTCCCTTTTCTTTTTTCTCTTTTCTTTTTTCCCTTTTCTTTTCTTTTATCCCTTTTCTTCCCTTTTCTTCTCCTTTTTTTCTCTTTCCTTTCCTTTCCCTCCCTTTCCTTTTTTTTCTTTCCTTTCACACTCTCACCTACATCTGTCCCCAGAATCTACTTTTTTTGGCATTTCCATATGCCCCCCCCATTCGAGCCCCCCCTCCCCTCCTCCCATTGCTTCACATCTCCATGGAAATGGGCCTGATTCACCACAAATTTCTCCAAAATTCAACCCCCGCTTTGAGCATTTTTTTTCCTCAATTTTCCCCTTCTTTATTTTTACTACTCCTCCTTTTCTCAGTTTCCTCTCTTTTCCCTTTTTTGTACCTTCCCCCCCTTTTCTCTTTCCCATTTTTTCCCTTTTACCTTCTTCTTTTCCCCTTACTCCTTTTTTTCCTTTTTCCTCTTTATTCTTTTCCCCTTTTCTTCCTTCTTTTCTTGTCCCCTCTCCCCCTTTTTCCTTTTTCCCTCCTTTCCCTTTATCCTTTCCTCCTTATTCTTCCCTCCTTTTCCCTTTGCTTCCCTTCTCCTTTTCCCTTTTCCCCCTTTCCCCTTCTCCCTTTCTCTTCCTTTTTTCTTCTCCCCTTCCCCCATTTTTCCCTTTTCCCCCTTTTCCCTTTATCCTTTTCCCTTTTTTCCTTCCCCCTTTTCTCCCTTTATCCTTTCCCCTTTCCTCCTTTTTCCTTTACTCCTTTTCCTTCCTCCCTTTCTCCCCTCTTCACTTTTTCCCCTTTACATTTATTTCACTTTTCTCATTTTTTCCCATTTTCTCCCCATCATCTCTCTCCTTTTCATTATTATTTCCCCCCACTCCCCAATTTTTCTTCGACCCACTTCCCCTTCATTTCATTTGGCTTTTTAAAAATTATTTCTATCATTTCCCCCTTTTCTCCTTTTCCTCTTTCTCCTCCCCTTTTTTTTTTCCCCACAAAATCCTCCTAGGAACACTTCAATTCAATTCCAGCCAAGGATGGAGAGACGAGGAAATTGGGAGAATTTCCTGCTGCATTTTCTGCTTTTTACACCAAACAACAATAAGAAATAATTCATGCAACACCTTACCTGCTTCTGATTCTTACCTGGGCCCCAAAAAGCTCCTTTTTGTCCCCAGATCCTCTCAGCAAGTGACAAGGGCAGGAAATAAGAGTGAAGCAAAATACAGACGCAGACGACCCCCCCCGGGGACCGCCCCACCCGGCGCTTTGACATCATCCTTGGCCAGAAAAGAGGTGAAAACTGGGAAGAAAGCTCAGTTTGGATGAGAGGCTGAGGATTGATGTAATCGTACCAAAATAATAATAATAATAATAATAATACAGGATAATAGCAATGTTGAAAGCCTGATTTGCTAAAAAGAAAAAGAAAAAGAAAAAGAAAAAGAAAAAGAAAAAGAAAAAGAAAAAGAAAAAGAAAAAGAAAAAGAAAAAGAAAGAAAAAAAGAAAAAAAGAAAAAAAGAAAAAAAAGGAAAAATAAAAGAAAAAAAGAAAAAAAAGAAAAAAAAAGGGAAAAAAAAAAGGAGTATTTTGTTGTTTAAACTGACACCAAAATTGGAAGCCTGGGGTGCAGCTGCAGTGAGGAAAAAAAAAAAGTGCAAAAATGGGCAAAAATAAAAGAAGAAAAAAAATTAAAAAAGGAAAGGGCGGGAGGAGGGAATTTCTGCAGAAATCCCTTGGGGGGGGATGACGAAATGGGGGAGAATTTGGTGTTTTTTGGAGGGGATGTCAGGTTTTGTTGCACACGGACGCGTGCCCACCTGCACAACCCCCTTTTTTGGGGGTCAAAAATCCCATTTGATCGCTCTGCTGCTGAATTTTTTCCCCCATAAAATGAGGAGTTTTCCCCCAAAATGACCCACGTGGGCTCTCGGAGCTTGCAGCCCCATATGAAAATGCCAGGAAAAAGGGAAAAATCGGGGAACAACCAAACAATTTGGGGCGTTGGGGAGCGTTCTCATGGGGATGCTGAGGGATTTCTTGGACTCATGGCTGCCGCTCAGAAATGCCAGATTTGGTGTTTTCATTCTTTTTTTTTTCCCCCAAATTTCGCGTTATTAAAGACATTTTCCCCAAATTTCCTTCCCAATTTCCCCAAATTTCCTTCCCATTTTCCTCAAATTTCC
>NW_018364579.1:62792-66256 GCF_002078875.1 Numida meleagris | reverse complement strand
TTTTCTCTTAATTTCTCCCAGGCAGAGAGCTCTGGTGACCAGAATTCCTCCCCTGATTCCCCCTGAGTGCACAAAATCCTGAATTTGTGCAGTTTAGGGGTGGAAAACGCATGCACAAAGCACCAGAAATCAGAAATCCGTGCAGGTGGAGGGCAAAAATAATAGACTTGCACAAACAGAATTGTGCACCTGAAGAAAAAATATCGCAAATTTGTTCACAGAGGGTGAGAAGACAAATGCGTGCACGTGGGATCCTGAGTACACACATGCAGAGGCAAACTACCATAAATTCATGCATGTGGCACCAAAAAATACATAAATTCCGGGGTGAAAGCGCAGAAATTTGTGCAAATAAATTCTAAACATCCCTTGAAGCACACGGGGAGCTGAGAAATGGAGGGGACACGGGAGCCGTGATGTCTCAGCTGCAATTTTATTGCTCTGGGGGAGGTTGTTGGCCAACGGGATGGGGCCAATGGGATCCGTGACGCGTTGGCTGATCTGCGGGAAGAAACCCAACTGGGAAATGGGAAGAGCCAAAACCAGTTTCCAAGTCTTCATTTTTGGGGCTTTTTGTCGTTTCCTAAGGCCGCACCTCCGCAATCCAACTCACAGCCAGCAGCTCTTGCCGGTGTCAGCCTGGGGCGCCTCGGTGGTGACGTTGAACGCCTTGAAGACATCCACCTGGAAGACCCAACGGCCCGGCACGTTGACGTTGGAAGTTTTGGTGATGTTGATGACGGCTTCGGTGCGGGAGCCGGGAATGTTGTAGTAGTTGGTTTTGTCCCCGTTGTTGAAGCCGGCCTGCAAAAAGGGCAACGCGGAGGATGTAGGGCCCGAGCCTATGGGAATTCACACTTACGGGACAACCTCCCATCGTTGGTTGGCGTGGTGACCCCAAAATATTTTGTAGGTCGACATCCTGCCTCTGGTTTTGCCCTTCCTATAAGGTTACAGGGCTGCCTCCTACTTTTGGGGCAGGCGTCCTCATAAAGCCATCGCAGGTCAACCTCCGGTGGACACACCAACCTCCTCCCGCTGGTGAACCTGATGTCCCCCAAGGAGCCCTATGGGCCGTCCTCCCTCTGTTGAACCTCGTATTGATCCCAAACGAAGTTACAGCTCAACCTCCTCCCCTGTTCCTCAGTTCCCTTTCTCCCGTTTCCCTTCAGCCCCACCTACGTGGGCCGGGGTGCCACCAAGGCCGGTTTTGGGGTCACCGCCGCTCGCCGCCCCTGTGGTCCACTGGATGTCCTTGTAGTTGAGGATGACGAAGGATGTCTTGGTGTTGGTGGTCAGGGTGGCCTGGAAGGTGTTCCCCTGAGGAAAAAAAAAAAAGTTAAAAACAGCATCATCCATGAGCAGGCGAAATAATTTTGGCACTCTGCTTAAGTGTTTCTCTGCACAGGGTGCTCGGAAGGATGGCGTAGCGGAAGAAGTTGACTTTCTGCCCAGGAAAAAAGATCAAAAATGGATCAGGGGGTAAAGGTTTTGGAGATGACAACTGCACGTCAGCGCCCAGAGGTGGTTGGGGAGGTCTGGGGGCTTTGTGTAGATGTCCAGGGGCTGGAAGGTAGAATGAAGGCCATGGAGAACATGAGTTTGCCTCAAATATCGTGAAGGGGAATGAAAGGGTGGGCTGGGAAGGCCAACAGGTGGGCCATGAAGGCCAACAAAAGCATTATAGAGCAAAAAATATATATATATTATTATAGGTTGTGAGGTTCAATGAGTGGGTCATAAAGCCAATGCCTGAGTTGTGAAGGCCAAGAAATGGGTCAGAAAGAGGGAAAAAAGGGCACAACACATGGATCTAAAGGTCAATGGGTGGATCTTGAGGCCAACCAGTGGGTTGTGAAGGCCAGTAGGTGCATCTTAAGGCCAGTGGGTGAATTTTGAGGCCAACCAGTAGGTTGTGAAGGCCAGCAGGTGGATCTTGAGGCCCCAGGGTGGATCTTGCAGCAAACAGGTAGACCTTGAGGCCAACGGGTGGGCCACAGGGCCACTAAATGGGGCAGGAAGGCCAGCACACGGGCCAGAAGAGCAATATATGGGCTGCAAAGGCTGCAGAGCTCTAGTTTAGGCTCATCTTTGTCCCCTGCCACCCAACGGATGGTGGGATCAATTAATTTTTGTAAATGTGAGCTCATCTTGGGGGGGGGAGGGGTCTCGGTGGTGCACCCGACCTTTTTGCTGGTGGAGCCGTAATAGGCAACGTGGTCCCAGGTGGCCACGAAAGCCCACGTGGCGGTGAAGGGGATACTGGGGAAATACTGGTTGATGTTTTGGGTGATGAGCTTGAGCAACGCCGGGTCGGTGGTCTGGCGGTAGAAGACATCCCCACCGAGCACGTTGTCCACGTCGCCCCAATACGGTGCCACGAAGGAACGCCCATCGACGAGGGGGAACGGGTCAGGGGTGTATTGCTTGACCCTGGTGTCGAAGGAGATCACGCCGTTGTTGTTCACCTGCAAAGGGCAACGGGTTGTGGCAGGGTCCTACACTGGAACCTCAACATGGGGTCAGCTCCTTGAATTGGTCACGGCCTTCTAGACATGGACACGAGTCAACCCAAGACGTGCCGTGATTCTATCAAGACCCAGAGACGCTCTCAGTGGTGACCAAAGATTTTACACGTAGGCTTATAATGTATTTATAAGGACAGATATAAATTTACACGACCATATGGGGAGGGTTTAGGTCCCCACTTCATTTCAAACAAGAGGGGAGGTGGGACAGAGCACACCTGAATTTGCCCACCCACCTCCCAACCTCTAGGCCAGAAAAGTGAGGTCTCCCCCAAAACCCCCAACCCTTAACGAGGATGACTTGATACAACAGATTAAAAGAGCTGAATAGGGAAACTGAGTCAATCCCATGGAAACGTTGATTTTGGGGTTGTATGGGACAAAACAGACGGAAAGAGGGGGCGAAAAAAAAGAAGGGGGTGTAGGGGGAGGTGGAAAATAAAGAGACACACGCGGAGGACGTGAAGTTCTGGCTCACGTACAAAAAGGGTTCGGTATTCTTTGCCGTAGAAAGTGAAGGGCACGGAGAGGGGTAGACTCTTGGATGTCCCGTCATCGAGTTTGGGGTTTTTACGGTCACCCTGATCCGGACCATAGGGATAAAGCAGGGCTGCTGAGGAAAGGAAGAGGGTGAGGGGACTGGGGGGTATTAGGGGACCCCCAGTCCCCAGCAGACCCCCCCTATCTGAATGAATTTTGGGGTGAAGTCTATCAAGTTTGGGATTACTTCTCTTATATCCATGAGGAAGCTCCAAACCAGAGCAGAAATAACCTCAGTTTTGGGTGGGAATATCATTTATTGGTGCCAAACCAAGAGCCCAGGTACTCATAATTTAGGATTCCTTCCAAAAAATACATTGGATTCCTATATCTCCACGAGGAAGACACAACCCACAGCAGAAATAACCCCAATTTTGTGTGGAAATATCACTTATT
>NW_018364579.1:61267-62284 GCF_002078875.1 Numida meleagris | reverse complement strand
GCAAGATTAATTGCTGAGCAAGATTAATTGCTGAGCAATCAGCTCCCCGTTTCCGTCGCCCCTCACCCACCTGACACGAGGAGCAGGAAAGCGAAGGAGGATTTCATCCCGATTCCTGCAAAAATAGTAAAAATAATAATAATAATAATAATAATAATAATAATAAATAAAAATACCCGAAAAATACCCTAAATGTTGTATGGATTTTTAATGAATTAACTTCTTTCCCTCCTCCTCCTCCATGATGAGGATGAATGACTTCGGTCGGTTTTCTAAGCGGGAATATTTTAATTGCAGAAAGCAAAACGAGCGACTGCGGAGCACAGATTTCCCGGCTGCTTTTTAACCCCTTTTCAACCCATTTTAGCCCCATTTTGGGGAATGGGATTCACACACACACACACACACACACAGACCCCCGAGCAAAAATTGCCTTAAATTAGTAGGGTTTTTGGGGGGAAAACGTGCAAAAATCACTCACCGAGCTGCTTCTTTCAGCCAAAAAAAGAGAAAAGCTGAGGGAGGACGGAGGATGCACAGCGTCCTTGGGATGAATTAAGGAGAATTTGGGCAAAAAAAAAGAAGAAAAACACCCAAAAAACCCAACACCAAACCCAGAGCAGAACGACCCTTTTTCTTTTTTTATATGGCCCCGCATCTTTTCCTTCTTATTTTCCTTTATTTTTCTAATCCCCCCCCCCTCCATTCCCAGGGGCATTTTTGCTCCATCCGTCCCATTTTAAGGAGTGGGGGAGGGGAGTTGGGGGGGAGGAATCCTTACCTGGTCCCAGTTTGGCTGTTTTACTGGGAAAAAGCCGTAAACTGGGAGAACAGAGGCAGCGATGCGAGCGCGGCCGCCGCCGAGAAATGGGGATCCCGTCCCTTTCGGAGCCGACTTTTAATGCACGTCCTCTTAAAAAAAAAAAAAAAGATATAAATAAATTTAACCCCAAAACAAAAGCAGAAATGCAATACACCGGGCTGACCTCGCTCTGCCCCCGGAGCTGAAATCCCATC
>NW_018364579.1:60037-61002 GCF_002078875.1 Numida meleagris | reverse complement strand
GGGGGGGGCTGCAGGCCTTGCATGGGTTGCAGTTTTGCTGTGGGGTCTTGCACCCGTTGTAAATTTCCGTGCAGGTCTGCGCTTGTTGCAATGCCACCTGCAGATCTGCACCCGTTGCAATGACATCTGTTGCTCTGCACCCACTGCTGTGTCACCTGCAGGTCTGCACCCATTGCAATGTCACCTGTAGATTTGCACCCGTTGCAATGTCACCCCCACATCTGCATTCATTGCAATGCCACCTGCAGATCTGCGCCCATTGCAATGGCACCTGCAGGTCTGCATCAGTTGCAGTGTCACCAGCAGATTTGCACCCATTGCAATGTCATCCCCAGTCCTGCACCCATTGCAGTGTCATCCCCAGATCTGCACTGGTTGCAATGCCACCTGCAAATCTGCACCCATTGCAATGACATCTGTTGCTCTGCACTCATTGCAACGTCACCTGCAGATCTGCACCCATTGCAATGTCATCCCCAGATCTGCATCGGTTGCAATGCCACCTACAGATCTGCACTTGTTGCAGTGTCACCAGCAGATTTGCACCCATTGCAATGGCACCTGCTGATCTGCACCCATTGCAAAGTCATCCCCACATCTGCATTCATTGCAATGCCACCTGCAGATCTGCACCTATTGCAATGACATCTGTTGCTCTGCACCCATTGCAACGTCACCTGCAGGTCTGCACCCATTGCAGTGTCATCCCCACATCTGTGCCCATTGCAATGCCACCTGCAAATCTGCACCCATTGCAACTTCACCTGCAGATCTGCACCCATTGCAAAGTCATCCCCACATCTGCATTCACTGCAATGCCACCTGCAGATCTGCACCCATTGCAATGTCATCCCCAGATCTGCATCGGATGCAATGCCACCTGCAGATTTGCAGCCATTGCAATGACATCTGTTGCTCTGCACCCACTGCAACTTCACCTGCAGATCTGCATTTGTTGCAGTGTC
>NW_018364579.1:58538-59681 GCF_002078875.1 Numida meleagris | reverse complement strand
GCACCCATTGCTATGTCACCTGCAGATCTGCACCCCTTGCAACGACTTTTTGCACAGCAGCTCCAGCAAACGAGGGGAAGCAGCTGCACTTTCTCACATTCTGGCTCCCCTCTGTGTCCTGCGTGATCCCAATTCTTAGGAACCCCAGAGCTGTTTTGCAACCTGACCTCCTCGCGCCCTCCGAGAATTCAGCACCTCCCGCTCTCATTCCCCCCCCCACCACCACTAAATTCCCCCGAATCAGCCCAAAATTGGCCTTTTTTCAAGTTATTTTTGGAGCCCGTTCTTTTTTTCCCCTTTTGCCCTGGGTGAGGAAATTCTCAGGAAACCAGATTTGGGTATAAAAAGGGCAGATTTAGGGTCTGACACTGCGCTCCCCCCCCCTCCCTCCCTCCCTTCTCCTCCACCCTCAATCCCTTTCTCTCCTCCCTGGGCTTCAGGGAGAGCAAAGGGCTGCGTTGAGGAGCGGGATCGTTGGTAAGCAGTGAATTTTTAAGGGATTTGGGGCATTTTGGGTGAAAAAAAGAAGTTTATTTTCCTCTTTTTGGGGCCGGTGGGACCTCACGCTGTGCCCCCCACCTGAGCGAAATGAGGCAGGGTGGGCCCAACACCCAGAAATAAGGGGATGCAGCTGGGTTCAATGAACCTCAAAATGGTTAAAAGAGGGGTTTTCTGCCCCAAAAAAGCCTTATGAAGCCTCATTCCTATCACTGAGGGGGGGGGGGGGTGGTGATAAACTTTGGAAATCTGAGGTTCTCCCCCCAAAAATGTGGGGTGCTAAGGGCAGCAGGGATGGGATGCGCACCCCTAAAAATAGGGGGTCCTAAAAACCCAAATTGTGGGGATCTAAACCCAAAGGGGCTGGGGTTGGGGGGATGCAATGTGTCCAGGGTGAGAGTGAGGATTTGGGGGGGGGGGTCACCCCAATATTATGGGGGCGTGAGACCCCAAAATGATGGGGTGAAACCCAAAGGATGTGGGGTGAGAGGACCGAAATTTTGGGTGGGAAACCCCAAAGATTTGGAGCAGAAAACCCCAAAAATAGGGGGTGCTGCACCCAGAAACGTGGGGTGTCAAAAATGTGAAATATTGGGGTGCTGGACTCCAAAATTTGGGGTTCCAAACCCGGAATTTGAGGGTGAT
>NW_018364579.1:45109-55488 GCF_002078875.1 Numida meleagris | reverse complement strand
CAGAACAGCGATGAAGCCGTGCGCCCCAACCTCCTCCTCCTCCTCACCGCCTACGCCGACACCACCCGCGTCACCCTGTCCAGCTCCGACGGGGCCTTCCACGACACCGTCACCCTCCGCAAAGACCAGACCTCCTCCGTCCACCTCCCCGGCGCCTTGGAGCTGGTCAACAAGAGGATCTCCCAGAAGAGCCTCTTGGTCACGTCCAACAAAGACATCTCCGTCGTCCTCACCAGCTCCAAGACCTACAGCATCGGGGCCACCGCCGTGCTGCCCGTGGCCACGCTGGGCACCGAGTACTACGTGGTGACCCCCAACGACGCGGCCAAGGAAGGGTTGAAGGAATTCGCCGTGGTGGCCGGGAAGAAACCATCGAGCGTCTCCATCAAAGTCAAGGGGAGGATTTATTTCCGCGGGATGACCTACCGGTCCGGCTCCACGCTTTCCGTCCCCTTGGGTCCCTACCAGAGCTTGCAGCTCCAAAGCGAAGGCGACCTCAGCGGGACCAAAGTGACGTCGGACAACGCCGTGGCCGTCTTCAGCGGTCACACCTGCGCCAAGGTGCGCAGCGGCTGCGACTACACCGTGGAGCAGCTCCTCCCCGTCAGTGAGTGGGGGAGAGCCTACGTCGTGCCCCCCAACCCCGTGCAGAGAGCCCACGACCTCGTCTACGTCGTGGCGGCCAAGGCCACCTCCATCTCCTACCAAGAAGGCGGCGTGGCCTCCACCAAGTACATGGAGGCCGGGGACGTCCAAGTCTTCCGAACGAAGCTGAATTCCCCGTTCTACGTGAATTCTTCGGCGGTGATCCAGGTGGTTCTCTTCTTCACCGGCGCCAAGGGCTACTTTACTTGGCAAGACCCCTTCCTCCTCGTCGTCCCGCCCGTCTCCGCCTACTGCACGTCCTACCGGTTCACCGGGTTGAACGCCTACAACCACGTCGTCCTCGTCACCCGCCACTCCGACACCGGCGCTATCATGCAACGCCAACAGAGCATGACCAATGTGGAATGGAAGGAAATCCCCGGCACGGAGTTCTCCTGGTCCGAGCTCAGGCTGAAAGGAGTGGAAGACACGTGGAGCATCGAGTTCGAGTGCGGGACCTTTGGGCTGTTGGGTTTCGGCTTCACGAATTACGAGGGTTACGGGTTCGCCGGTCTGTGTGCCACGCGTAAGTAGGGTCAGAGCAGGGGGTGTGGAGGTGTGGGGTGTGGGACCACAGGATGGGGTTGGTGGGACCACAGTGTGGAACTGGTGGGGTTGTGGGGTGTGGGACCACAGAGTGAGGTTGGTGTGGGTTGGTGGGACCACAGGATGGGGTTGGTGTGGGTTGGTGAGATCACAGAGTGGGGTTGGTGGGGTTTTGGGGTGTAAGATCACAGAGTGGGGTTGATGTGGGTTGGTGGGATCACAGAGTAGGGTTGGTGTGTGGGGTGGTAGGGTTTTGGGGTGTGGGACCACAGGATGGGGTTGGTATGGGTTGGTGGGTTCACAGGATGGGGTTGGTGGGGTTTTGGGGTGTAGGACCACAGGATGGGGTTGGCGTGGGTTGGTGGGATCACAGAGTAGGGTTGGTGTGTGGGGTGGTAGGGTTTTGGGGTGTGGGATCACAGGATGGGGTTGGTGGGGTTTTGGGGTGTAGGACCACAGGATGGGGTTGGTGTGGGTGGGTGGGACCACGGGATGGGGTTGGTGGGGGTTGGTGAGATCACAGAGTGGGGTTGGTGGGGTTTTGGGGTGTAGGACCACAGGATGGGGTTGGTCCAGCCCACAACCAGGCTCTTCCCATTGCACTGGGATCCCACAGCTGGACCCAGTGCTCCGCCAGCGCTGGGAAGAAAGGAAGGATCACCTCTTTTTTGCCCAACCCTTTGCCCAGCGCAGCCAAGAATACCGCCTGCATTCCTCACAGCAAGGCCTCGTGGTTTCCTTCCTCATCGCCCTCTGCGTTTTCTTTCTCCCCAGCTTCCTCCACGCTTTCCTGCTCTGACGTCTCCTGCAGGGAGCAGGAGCGGTGCGAGATGGTGGAAGGAGAACCCACGTGCATCCCGGAGACCTTCTCCACCTGCTGGGTCCTCGGCGGGCCCCACTACAAAACGTTCGATGGGAAGACGTTCGATTTCATGGGCGGGTGCACCTACACCTTGAGCATGACCTGCAACCAGGCCGTCGACCTGCCCTTCTTCAGCGTCGAGGTCAAAAACGGCCACAGGGGCAACGCCAAATCCCCTTCCATCGACGCTGTGATCGTCCAAGTCTACAATGTCACGGTCGTCGCGCTCAGGTCCGAGGATGGATTCGTGAGGGTACGTGGAGAAGAAAATAGTCAAGGGGTACGAAGTCATATCGCGGGTTGACACGTCTGTGTGTCCGTGGTGCTACTGCATGGGGATTTCTTGCATCTCAGCAAGGAATCTCACCTCAGGGATGTCCTTGGTGCTCTTCTGGTGGCACTGCTGCAGGTGGTTTGTTGGATTTCTGGTGGAGGACAAGGAGGGGGACATGCGATGGGGAAGCCGAGGAGGAAAGAGGATTTCTGGGGTTCTGTTGGGTGGGTTTGGGGTGGTTGGTTGGGTGGTGGAGTGACTGGGTAGGTGGGTGGTTGGGTGTTTCTTCGGTTGATTGGGTGGTGGGCGGAGTGGTTGGATGGGTTTTTTTGGGGTGGTTGGTTGGGTGGTTGGTTGGGCGCTTCTGCCTTCCTTCCTTGGTTGGTTGGGCGTTTCTGCCTTCCTTCCTTGGTTGGTTGGGCGCTTCTTCCCTCCCTCCCTCCCTCTCTTCCTTGGTTGGGCGCTTCCTCCCTTCCTTCTTTGTGTGGCTGGTTGAGTTGCTGGTTGGTTTTTGATTTATTTTTTTTTATTTCCTTTCTGCTGAGTTAGGGGCTTGCAGCTCGCAAGAAGACGCCTCCAAAAAGGAACAAATCCAATCTTTCTGTTGCCTCGCACCCCATTTTTCCCACTTATTTTTTCTCTCCCCCTCCAGGTGAACAACCACCGCACCCGCCTCCCCGTCTCCCTCGCCCACGGGAAGCTCCAGCTCCAGCAGAAGGGCAGGTTCGTCCTGATAAAAACCGACTTCATGCTGAAGGTCCTGTACAACTGGGGCGGCCACTTGGTGGTGAAGATCCCCAGCTCTCACTCCGGCAAAGTGTGCGGGATGTGCGGGAACAGCAACGGCGATCCCAACGATGACGCCCTCCTGCCCGACGGCACCTTGGCGCAGAACGCCGTGGTTCTGGGACAGGTCTGGAAGGTTCTTGGCGACGGCAGGATCTGCTTGGATAGCTGCAGCGGCGAGTGCAAGCATTGCCAGCTGAGCGAGAGAGGGAAATACGGGTCGGAGGCATTTTGCGGATTGCTCACCCAACGCTTGGGACCCTTCCAAAGCTGCCACGACGCCGTCAACCCCGATATCTACCTTAAAAACTGCATTTCTGACCTCTGCGACTACGAAGGGCTCCACATAATTCTGTGCGAAGCGCTGAATGCCTACGCGGACGACTGCCAGGAGAAGGGAATCGTCGTGGCCGACTGGAGGACGTCGGCGCGTTGTTGTGAGTAGGAGGAAACCCCTTCGGTTTTGGGGCGCTGTGAGCTTTAATGAAGGCTTGGTTAAGGTGGGGATGAGCAGAGTAGGGGTGTGAAAGGGGAATAAAATGGTGTTGTTTGTCCCCAGTGCTTTTCGGTCTCCCCAAGAGAGGTGGGAACTGGATGTTTTGAATGAGGTTGCACCGAAGTGCGCCTTGAGCTGTGGGACCCAAGCAGGCAGAATTTAGGGATAAAATCCATGGGAAAAGCGCAGGAGATCCATGAGAATTCCAAATATCCATGGGAAAAGCGCAGGAGGTCCATGAGAATCCCAAATATCTGTGGGAAAAGCACAGGAGGTCCATGAGAATCCCAAATATCCGTGGGAAAAGCGCAGGAGATCCATGAGAATTCCAAATATCCGTGGGAAAAGCGCAGGAGGTCCATGAAAATCCCAAATATCCGTGGGAAAAGCGCAGGAGGTCCATGGAAAACTCTAAAAATTAATGGGAAAAGTCCAAGGTATCCATAGAAAATCCCAAATATCCATAGGAAAAGCGCAGAAGGTCAATGGAAAATTCCAGAAGTCCATGTAAAAAGCGCAAGATATCCCTGGATGCCAACAACAACAACAACAAAAAAAGAATAGGAAGAGTGCAGATATCCACAGAAAATCCCCCCAAAAAATCCATCTGAAAAACCCAGGACGCCCATGAGTGCCACCAAATCCCCACGCACCAAGCCCACCAACACCCCCCCCAAATCCCACACGGGTGTTTTTGGTGCGGCGTCGTGCTTTCTTACACCCACCCCAAAATAATCCATGACCCCCCCCCCAATATCCCATCTCCTTCTGCAGTTCCCTCCTGCCTGGAGAACAGCAACTACACGGCGTGTGGGTCCGCTTGCCCCACCACCTGCAACGACGCGGCTGCCCCGTCCGACTGCAGCGCATCGTCCTGCGTGGAGAGCTGCGGGTGCGAGGAGGGCTTCGCGTTGGACGCCGGGAGATGCATCCCCAAAACCGAGTGCGGATGCGTTTTCGGAGATCGCCTCTACGGCCTCGGGGAGGAATTTTGGGGGGACGACGGCTGCACCAAGCGTTGCTTCTGCGAGGGGGAGAGGAGGGCGGTGTGTTACAAAGCCAGCTGCAGAGCCAAGGAGGAATGCGGGGTGAAGGAGGGCATCCGGGGGTGCTACCCGACGAGTTGTGCGGTCTGCACGGCGGTGGGCGCCACGCACTACAGGAGCTTTGACGGCGAGAGGTTCGCCTTCCAGGGCACCTGCCTTTACCAGTTGGTTGGGTTGTGCAAGAAGAGCGGAGGTCTGGTGGACTTCCAGGTGTTGGTGCAGAACGGCCTCGGGGACGGCGGCTCTCCGCCCCTCATCGCGCTCGTGAAGGTCAAGGTCTACGGGAAGAGCATCACGGTCAGCCAGCAGGACCCCAATAAAATCACCGTGAGTTCACCCCTGTTTCTCCTTCCCCCCCCCCAACTTCTGCATTCTCCACTTCTATCGCCTCAACCCGACTCCATTTTTCCTGCCTTTCTTCCTCCCCCTTTCTTTCTTTCTTTCTTTCTTTCTTCCTCCCCCTTTCTTTCTCTTTACTATTTTTCCTATATTGTGAAATTACAAAATATTGTCCCCCCCCCCCCCCAACTTCTGCATTCTCCACTTCTATCGCCTCAACCCGACTCCATTTTTCCTGCCTTTCTTCCTCCCCCTTTCTTTCTTTCTTTCTTTCTTTCTTCCTCCCCCTTTCTTTCTCTTTACTATTTTTCCTATATTGTGAAATTACAAAATATTGTCCCCCCCCCCCCCAAATCTTGACACTTATTCTCCAATCACACAACTGAGATTCAGAGCAACTGGCCCCACTTGCCTCCACCTTCATCAAACCGAAATTAAATTGCCCAAAAGTAGACATCTCCACCCAAATCAGGAGGTCAGCGCACAGCGTGAACCTCCGGCACCGCTCCTCTTGGGGTTGGAGGGCAACTTTTTGGGGGCAGATGATTCAATTTTGAAGAGTGTTCATCTGAAGGCTCTGGGTGGTTTTGGGCCCAAGGCTCTGAGTGGTTTTAGGCCCAATTCGGATGCCACCCATCATCTCAAAGCTGGTGGACATCTTTTTGGGGCTGATGATTGAATTTGAAGAGTCATCATCTAAAGAGTTTGGATGCTTTAGGGCCAAATTTTGGGGTATTTTTAGGTCCAATTTTGGATGTTTATGTCCTGTTTTGGATGACTTAGGCCCAAATTTTGGAAGCTTTAGTTCCAATTTAGGATGTTTTAAGTTCAACGTTGGATGTTTTAGGGCCAAACTTGGATGCCACCCATCATCTCAGAGCTGGTGGACATCTCTCTGGGGCAGATGATTAAATCTGTAGAGCATCACCTGAATCACTTGAATGCTTTTAGTCCAGGTTTGGCCACGTCGGGTCCAAATTTTGGATGCTGCCCGAGCCTCAGGCAGCTGAGCAGCGCGAAACCACATTTCACCTAACTGACAAACAGTCCGTTTTCCTATTTGGATCCCAAACCTTTTCTTTATTTTGGACTTTCGCACTCAGATCGATGACCAGTCGGTCAACTTACCCTACTCCCACCACGGGAAGTTCCTGATCTACAGAGGCGGACGGGGCGTCGTGATAGAGACCGATTTCAGCCTCATCGTCACCTACGATTGGCGCGGCGACGTCAGCGTGTCGGTGCCCTCCATTTATGAGGACACCCTCTGCGGGCTCTGTGGGAACTACAACGGGGACACGAGCGATGAGATGATACTGAAGAACGGCCGTATGACGTCCGACCCCAATACCTTCGGGCAGAGCTGGAAGGTGGCAAACGTCCCGGGTTGCACGGAGCTGTCCAGGAAGGAATGTCCCAACGCGAAGACCACCGTCAAGCAGGAGAAGCTTTGCGGGATCATCTCAAGGGCGGACGGACCCTTTAGAGAGTGTCACGCTACGGTGGAACCCTCAAAATACGACCAGAATTGCAAGAGTGACTTGTGCCTGTACCCGGCGCGGGAGGAGGTGGTGTGCCAACACATCGCGCACTACGCTGACCTCTGCCAAGCTGCCGGAGTGACCATCGAGGAGTGGAGGACGGATGATTTCTGCAGTAAGTTGGATGAATTTGGGGATTTTATTTTGTTTTATGGAAGGTTGTGAGCCCCAGTCTTGGGATAAACCCATGTGGGGATGGTCTCACTTAACGCTTTATCCCACCCCAAGATCCAGTTGTTCCCATGTATGACCAATGTGTGGGAGAGTTTCCCTTCCATCGAGTGACAAATCTCATCCAGTTACGATGACGGGGGTTTAGTCTCGGTAGACACCAAATAATTTGCATTGGGCCAATTAAGAACAGAAGATAATTGCCTGCTTAAAGGTCAAATCACATCAAATGGACCCAAAGTGGTCTAGATCAGGGGAAACTGGAGGTTGATGGGGAATACAGTGTTGGAGCGATGGTGGTGATGGAGGGAATGTTCTCATTTGGCCCTGATGCTAATGGGGAAAATGAGGTGGTTTGGGGGAAACCTGCTTTTAGCAGAGGAAAAAAAGAGCTTCATTTTGGGGGAAAAAATGTCCTACATTTGGGGGAAGGAGGGGAGAATCTACTTTTGGGGAGAAAAAAAGATCTACATTTTGGGAGAAAAGAGCTACATTGGGGAAAAAAATATTAACTATATTTAGGGAGAAAAAGATATCTACATTTGGGGGGGAAGATATCTACATTTAGTAAAAATATCGATGTTTCTGGGAAAAAAAAAAGTCTGGATATGGGGAGAAAAAATATCTACATTTGGAGGAGAAAACAAGCCACTGTAGAGGAGGGAAGTATTCACATTTTGGGGGAAAAATTCTACATTTTGGAGTAAAAAAAAAAAAAACCCTGGATCTTGAGGAAAGTGTCTAAGCTTGTGGAGGAAAATGCCTAAGTTTGGGGAAAAGTAATCTACATTTGGGAGGGGGAATGTCTCCATTTTGGGGGGAAGGGTCTACATTTTGAGGAACAATCCCATATTTGGGAGAAAAATGTCTTAATTTGGGGGGGAAAATATCTACATTTGGGGGAAAACAATCTACATTTATGGAAAGGTCATCTACATTTGGGAGGGGGGAACATATTTGGAGAGAGGGAAATATCTACCATCGGGAGGAAAAAGGATCGACGTTCGTTCAACGTCGTCTCTGGGCGCAGCTCTCCCTAACGAGAGGAAAACCGCCAACTCTCGTCCTTGCTAACGATCCCATCCGCCCCGTGCAGGGATGTCCTGCCCGGCCAACAGCCACTACGAGCTGTGCTCGCTGGACTGCGGCCAGACCTGCAGTAGCATCTACACCCCGCTGCGCTGCACCGAGCGGTGTCGGGAGGGCTGCGTGTGCAACGAGGGCTTCGTGTTCAGCGGCGACGAGTGCGTCCCCATGGCCAGCTGCGGTTGCCTCCACCATGGTTTCTACTACAAGATGGAAGAGGTTTTCCACCCCGCCGAGCGGGAGGAGTGCAAGTGCCAAGCTGGCGGCGTGGTGGTCTGCCAGGAAATTCCTGCTCCTACCGCGACCAGCTGCAAAATGGTCAACGGAGTACTCCAGTGCCCGCTGACCGCCGTTGGGACCTGCGTGGTCACGGGCGACCGCAGCTATTTGTCCTTTGACGGGACGGCGTTTGAGCTCCCGGGCACGTGTTCCTACATCCTCACCGAGAGCTGCACCAACAGTGACGACATCAAACATTTCGTCGTGAAAATTAAGAAGGATTCCAGGCAAAAAAAGAAGGTTTCCGGCGTTGAAGCGTTGTCCGTAGAAGTCTACGGGTTCACCTTGACCCTGGAGCGAGGGAAGAGGGGGACGGTCCTGGTAAGGTGGCTCCTGGTGGTGACAAAGTTGGTGACACAGCGTTGGCTTTGTCATCAGGAAAGAGGGGACACGTCCTCATGCGGCTGTGTTTCGTGTTCAACCTTTCCTTGGTTGACGTCAAAGTCTATGGGGTCGTGTTGACTTTGACACGAAGTTGAATGGTCCCACTGGGGCCAGATTGGGGGTCTACCTCTTTTCTGGGTGCAAATATGGTCTAAAAATTGTGGGTTTAGTTCATGGAGCGAAGAGCTCACTCCTATCTCCAAGACAAAGCCGAGTTCATTCCCATTTCCTCCTCCTGTTGCACACTGGGAGCCATTTATTTGTCCAAATATTTGGTTGGAAGGTGTCTCCCCCCAAATTTTTTTGCACGTATCTCCAAGACAAATCCTTTTTATCCCCAGTTCCCCCTCCTCTTGCAAACTGGGAGCCCTCAATTCATCAAAATCTTGGTTGGAAGGTGTCTCCTCCCACCTTTTTTGCATACACCTCCATGGGAAACCCACATTCACCCCCATTTTCCCCTTCCACTTGCAAATTGGGAGCCCTCAATTCATCAAAATCTCATTTGGAAGGTGCCTCCCTTGACATTTTTTTGCTCCCACCTCCATTTCCTGCAGCTCACAGGGGATTTCTCTCCCTCTACCCCAGGTGGACTCCATATCCCACCGCCTCCCGGCCATCCTGGGCCAGGGGCAGGTCCAGGTACACCAAGACGGGATGGGCGTTTGGCTTCAGACAGACTTCGGCCTCATCATACGCTACGACCTCCACCACCACATTGCGGTCACGGCCCCGCCGGGCTACGAGGGCCACCTGTGTGGGCTCTGTGGCAACAACAACAGGAACAGCGAGGATGATTTCCTCTTCCCCGACGGCCACCCGGCTCCTAACGCCACCGCTTTTGGTTCCGGATGGAAAACGCCCGACGTGGCTTGCGAGGAGAAATGCTCCGCCGACGACTGCCCCGTCTGCATAGAAGAGAAGAAGAAGATCTTCCAAAAACCCAACTACTGCGGCATCCTGACGGACCCCCACGGCCCCTTCTCCTCCTGCTCCAAGACCATCAGCCCAGCCCTGTATTTGGACGCCTGCATCCGAGACCTCTGCCTTACAGAGGGGAACACCGACGTCCTGTGCCGGAGCATCCAGAGCTACGCGTTCTCTTGCCAAGCTGCCGGTGTCACCGTTGAGGCGTGGAGGAATCCATCCTTCTGCCGTAAGTTTGGGGATGAAAGAAGTGGGGAACATCGTCCCGTTGATGTGAAGTGAGAAATATGGGCAGAGGGACGAGCGCTGAAGGGTCCTCCATGGGTTGGGGGACACGAATGTTGGGATGGGAAAATGCCATCGGGGTGGGTTTTCATTTTTTTCTTGGGGACAAATGGGAAAGGGCAATGGCAGCGCCAATGGGGTCGACTTTCATTCGTCTCTGGGGACAAATGGGAACAGCCAACTCCATGGGGTGGGTTTCCCTTCCACTTGGGGGCAAATGGGAAAGGGCAATGCCAGCTCCAATGGGGTTGACTTTCATTCCTCTTTGAGGACAAATGGGAACAGCCAACTCCATGGGGTGGGTTTCCCTTCCATTTGGGGGCAAATGGGAAAGGGCAACGCAAACACCAACGGGGTGGATTTTGGTTCTTCTTGGGGATAAGTGGGAGAAGCCAATCCCCATGCCAAAAGGGTGGATTTCCATCGGCCTCAGGGTGCAGTTCTGGGCTGCTCATCGTTGAGTCGTGCGACGCTCATCCTTTTCTTTCCAGCCCTGAGCTGCCCAGCAAACAGCACCTACTCCCTGTGTGCCAACCTCTGCGCCAACAGCTGCGCGGGGCTCGCGGGTGCCTCCACGTGCCCCCAAACCTGCGCTGAAGGCTGCAGCTGCAACGAAGGATTCGTCTTCGATGGAGAGGGCTGCATCCCCAAGGAGGGATGCGGATGCTTCGTGGATGGGAGATATTACAAGGTACTCACGTCTCGATTTTTT
>NW_018364579.1:40724-44678 GCF_002078875.1 Numida meleagris | reverse complement strand
TTTTTTAATAAGAGGTGAATTAAGGATCTGATCCCTGCGTCCCGCTTCCGTATTTTTGAGAATCTACGCCCAACTTTTTGCACATTTCATCGCAATGCTTCGCACCCTCTCTCTCTCCTTGCAGCCCCACGAGTCGGTCCTGAAGGAGAACTGCCAGCGGCGTTGCACCTGCATCCCCGGAAAAGGTTTGGATTGCACCAGCCACGAATGCACCGATGACGAAACCTGCGAAATCCGGGATGGGACCATGGGTTGCATCAACCAAAGTAAGGCGAATGGGGGAAAGGGGGGGAATAGCAGGGAGGAAAAAGGGGATTTTTAAGGGAGAGTGAATTGGCTGCTTGGTTTAGAGGTGGTAACCCTGCAGCAAAGGGAGGCGATGGCCAAAGATCTCAGCACAGAAACGGGGTGGGAGGGTTTCGTAGCAAGCTTCAGCAAAGCCATCCCTTGGCCTTGGGTCAAGCTGCGCCTGATTTTAACCACAGTGGCACCTCCTTGAAGAAAGAGAAGGATCCTGGGGAAGGACACGTCTCATTTGGACGTTCCCCCCCCCCACCTCCCCATGAAATTGGGGAAAAGATGGCTGGAAAAGGAGACGGTTGGGATTGGTGCCGGGATGGTTGAGCTCCTCACCAGCGCATCCATCCCATCCCCTGGGTTTTTTTTTCTCCTTGCAGACCCCTGCAAAGCCCTCGGGTGCCGGCTGAGGGAGAGGTGCAAGCTGGAGGACGGCCAAGCCAAGTGCGTCCCCACCTTGGTGGGCTCGTGCTGGGCTTGGGGGGACCCCCACTACCACACCTTCGACGGGCTCGATTACGACTTTGAAGGCACCTGCACCTACACCATGGCTGAATTCTGTGGGAACGACCCCAGATTGGTGCCCTTCAAGGTGGTGGGGAAGAATCATATCCGGGGTGGGGTGAAATCCATCTCCTACGTCAGCTTGGCTGAAATTGAGGTCTACGGGCAGCGCATCTCCATCCATTGGAGGGAAGTGGGCAAAGTCAGGGTGAGTTGTTTGGGGCCTAAGCTGGTCAAGATTTGGGGCAAAATGGGAAGTTTGAGTTAAACTGGTCAAGGTTTGGGGCCCGAGCTGGTCAAGGTTTGGGGCCCGAGCTGGTCAAGGTTTGGGGCCCGAGCTGGTCAAGGTTTGGGGCCCGAGCTGGTCAAGATTTGGGTCAAAATGGGAAGTTTGAGTTAAACTGGTCAAGGTTTGGGGCCCGAGCTGGTCAAGGTTTGGGGCCTAAACTGGTCAAGGTTTGGGGCCTAAACTGGTCAAGGTTGGGGGCCTAAACTGGTCAAGGTTGGGGGCCTAAGATGGTCAAGATCTGGGTCAAAACGGGAAGTTTGAATTAAGTTGGTCAGGGCTTGGGGCCTAAACTGGGCAGGGTTTGGTCTAAACTGATCAAGGTTTGGTCCAAAATGGGTAGGGTTTCGGCCTAAACTGGGCAGGGTTTGGGTCAAGATGGACAAGATCTGAGCCAAAATAACCCGAGTTTGGCCCATTGTGGACCAAGTTCCTGCACGATGCAGCAGAAACCATCGCACGGTGCGAGAGCAAAACAACGGCACGTGACTGCGAAGCAATTGCACGCGGCTGCAAAGCCGCTGCAACCGGTGCTCACCCGCTGCTCCCACCCAGGTGGACGGCGTGCTGACCCTGCTCCCGGCCAGCCTGCAAGACAACAGGGTGAAGCTCTACCAGAGCGGGCTGGCGGCGGTGCTCGAGACGGATTTCGGCCTCCGGGTGATGTACGATTGGAACTGGCACCTGGTGCTCGACCTCCCCAGCAGCTACTCCGAGCAAACCTGCGGCCTCTGCGGCAATTTCAACCTGGAGCCAGAGGACGACATCCCCGTGCAGGGGAACCTCACCGCTTCCATCATCTCGTGGGCCTCCACCTGGAAAGTCCCCGACGAGGACCCGTTCTGCTGGGATTTTTGCGACGGGGAGTGCCCGGTGTGCGAAGAGGAGAAGAGGGAGCTGTATTCGGGCAACCAGTACTGCGGGCTGATCAAAAAGAGCTTCCAGGGACCCTTCAGGGCTTGCCACGACGTCGTCAGCCCCCGAGATTTCTTCCGGAATTGCCTTTACGATGTGTGCATGAGCAACGGAGCGAAGAAAATCCTCTGCAAGACGCTGGAGACGTACGCGTCCACCTGCAGGAAGCACGGGGCGGCGGTGCACGACTGGAGGACGCCGTCGAGATGCCGTGAGCAATGGGGTTTTTGCTCCTTTCGCTGCGGGTTTTGCAAAAGGAGGGAGGTTCTGGAGCGGGGCGATGCGTGCAAAGCGCTCCGTGGGGCAGCCAGCTCTGGGTGCATGCAAAATGCTCAAGGTGTTTGCATGTGATTGCTCAGATGCAACATGCTCGGGGTGTTTGCAGAGGTTATCATCCATCCAGGGGGTGTTGCTGCATGCAAAGCAATTCTGTGCATTGGCACGGTGCATTTGCACGGCACGGTATCAGTTCCCAGGATGCCGACTGCGTAGGTTTGCATGGCACAGTTTCCATTCCTAGGACGTTGCATGCAAAGTGTTGTGTGCATTTGCACAGTGCAATGTCCCCAGGACAGATATTGCACCGTGCAAATGCACCGAGCATTTTGCTTGCAGCATCCATCTCTAGGATGTTGCATGCAAAATGCTCAACACACTTGCACGGTGCAATATCCACCCTGGGAGCGCTGCGTGCAAAGCACTCAGTGCATTCATAAGGTGCAGTGTTGGTCTGCAGGGACACGGCGTGCAAAATGTTGTGTGCATTTGCACGGTGCAATGCCCTGGGGGGAGAGATTGCATGCAAAATACTGTGTGCATTTGCATCGCGCAAATACACTGAGCATTTTGCTTGCAGTACCCATTCCTAGGATGTTGCATGCAAAACGCTCGATGCATTTGCACGGTGCAATGCCTCAAGGGGAGATATTGCACCGTGCAAATGCACCGAGCATTTTGCTTGCAGCATCCATCCCTAGGATGTTGCATGCAACACGCTCGATGCGTTTGCACGGTGCAATGCCCCGAGGGCAGATATTGCACCGTGCAACCGCACCGAGCATTTTGCACGCAATACCCACGCCGCGTAAAAACCCTCCGTGTGCAAACCCTTTGCAACCTGGCTGCATTTCTGCTCCCTCCTGCTAATCCCCCCCCCCCCCCCCTCTGCTCTCCTCTTGCAGCGCTGCCCTGCCCCGATCACAGCCACTACGAAGCCTGCGGCAGCGCCTGCCCGGCTACCTGCAGCAACCGAGACGCCCCGAAATCTTGCACCCAACCCTGCGTGGAAACCTGCGCTTGCGACGCGGGTTACGTCCTCAGCGGAGCTCAGTGCGTGCCGGCCTCCAGCTGCGGTTGCACCCACGACGGTCTCTACCGCGCTCCGGGAGAGGAGTTTTGGGCGGACGAGACGTGCCGCTCGCGGTGCCGCTGCGACCCGGCCCTGGGGATGGTGATTTGCCACGAGGGCAGCTGCAAAGCGGGCGAGCAGTGCCGGGTGGTGAGGGGCGTGAGGCAGTGCGTGGCCACGGGGCGCTCCGTCTGCGTGGCCACCGGGGACCCCCACTACACCACCTTCGACGGGCGACGCTACGACTTCATGGGGACCTGCGTCTACCAGCTGGCCGCCCTCTGCTCGCCCGACCCCACGCTCGTCCCCTTCAACGTCACCGTGGAGAACAACCACCGCGGCAGCCAGGTGGTGTCCTACACCAAGGAGGTCACCTTGAAGGTCTACAACGTCACCCTCAGCCTCAGCCAGGCGGAACCCAATAAACTCAAGGTATTGGGGGCGGGGGGGGGAGGGGGAAGAAGGGGGGAGAACGGAGGGGAGGGGTTGAAGGTTCCTTGCTGGGTTGCGACCTCGTTGCGTGGTGTCTGGATGGGTTGCAACCTCGTTGCACGGCGTCTGGATGGGTTGCAAGGTCTTTGTGAGATGTCTGGAGGGGTTGCAA
>NW_018364579.1:30863-35516 GCF_002078875.1 Numida meleagris | reverse complement strand
GACAGGGTGACAAACTGGGTGGGATGGGGGTGACAAAGTGGGTGACAAACAGGTGACAAAGCAAAGGGTGACAAAATGGGTGGGGGGGTGACAAAGAAGTGACAAACACAGTGGGTGACAAAGGGGTGGGAGAGGGGGGTGACAAAGTGGGTGACAAACGGGTGACAAAGCAACAGGTGGAAAAGAAGTGACAAAGCAAAGGGTGACAAAGTGGGTGACAAATGGGTGGGAGAGGGGGGTGACAAAGTGGGTGACAAACGGGTGACAAAGCAAAGGGTGACAAAGTGGGTGACAAAATGGGTGGGAGGAGGGGTGACAAAGTGGGTGACAAAGCAACAGGTGGAAAAGAGGTGACAAAAGAAAGGGTGACAAAATGGGTGGGACGGGGGTGACAAAGTGGGTGACAAAGTGGGTGACAAAGTGGGTGACAAAATGAAGTGGGTGACAAAATAGGTGGGGGGGGTGACAAACAAGTGACAAACACAGTGGGTGACAAAGGGGTGGGAGAAGGGGTGACAAAACGGGGGACAAACAAGTGACAAAGCAACAGGTGGAAAAGAGGTGACAAAGTGGGTGACAAACAGGTGACAAAGCAAAGGGTGACAAATGGGTGACAAAGCAACAGGTGGAAAAGAGGTGACAAAAGAAAGGGTGACAAGGTGGGTGACAAAACGAAGTGGGTGACAAAGGGGTGGGAGAGGGGGGTGACAAAGTGGGTGACAAACGGGTGGCAAAGCAAAGGGTGACAAAGTGGGTGACAAAATGGATGGGATGGGGGTGACAAAGTGGGTGACAAACAGGTGACAAAGCAAAGGGTGACAAAATGGGTGGGAGGAGGGGTGACAAAGTGGGTGACAAAACGAAGTGGGTGACAAAATGGGTGGGGGGGTGACAAACAAGTGACAAACACAGTGGGTGACAAAGGGGTGGGAGAGGGGGGTGACAAAGTGGGTGACAAACGGGTGACAAAGTGGGTGACAAAATGAGTGGGATGGGGGTGACAAAGTGGGTGATGAAACACAGTGGGTGACAAAAGGGTGGGAGGGAGGGGTGACAAACGGGTGACAAAGCAACAGGTGGAAAAGAGGTGACAAAAGAAAGGGTGACAAAATGGGTGGGATGGGGGTGGCAAAGTGGGTGACAAAACGAAGTGGGTGACAAAATGGGTGGGGGGGGTGACAAACAAGCGACAAACACAGTGGGTGACAAAGGGGTGGGAGAGGGGGGGGGTGACAAATGGGTGACAAAGCAACAGGTGGAAAAAAAAAAACAGGTGACAAACAAAGGGTGCGACCGAGCGGACGGGTGACACGGAGGGGGTGACCACGGGACNGGGTTTTCTTGGAGGTTTTGGGGTTTGCTTGCGTCGAGCACTTTGGGTTTGCTCGGAGGGGTTGGGGTTTGCATGCATGCATGAAGTGTTTCCAGTTTGCACAGACAGGTTTTGGTTTGCATGGAGTGGAGCTTGCATGTGTTCATGAGAGGTTTAGGTTTGCTTGGAGGCTTTGGGGCTTGCATGCATGCAGAACCTGGGGTTTTCTTGGAGGTTTTGGGGTTTGCTTGCATCGAGCACTTTGGGTTTGCTTGGAGGGGTTGGGGTTTGTATGCATGCATGAATTGTTTCCAGTTTGCACAGACAGGTTTTGGTTTGCATGGGGAGAATGGAGCTTGCATGTATTCATGAGAGGTTTAGGTTTTCTTGGAGGCTTTGGGGCTTGCTTGCATCGAGGACTTCGGGCTTTCTTGGAGGTTTTGGGGCTTGCATGCATGAAGGACCTGGGGTTTGCTCGGAGGGGTTGGGGTTTGCATGCATGCATGAAGTGTTTCCAGTTTGCATGGAGAGAGTGGAGCTTGCGTGCATTCATGAGAGGTTTGGGTTTGCTTGGAGGTTTTGGGGCTTGCATGCATGCAGAACCTGGGGTTTTCTTGGAGGTT
Source organism: Numida meleagris (assembly GCF_002078875.1). Classification (NCBI taxonomy): domain Eukaryota; kingdom Metazoa; phylum Chordata; class Aves; order Galliformes; family Numididae; genus Numida; species Numida meleagris. The sequence continues at coordinate 33,581 of NW_018364579.1, read as the reverse complement.
TTGGGGTTTGCTTGCGTCGAGCACTTTGGGTTTGCTCGGAGGGGTTGGGGTTTGCATGCATGCATGAAGTGTTTCCAGCTTGCACAGACAGGTTTTGGTTTGCGTGGAGAGATTGGAGCTTGCATGCATGAAGGAGCTGGGGTTGGCTTGCAGGTTTTGGGGCTTGTTTGCATCGAGGACTTTGGGTTTGCTTGGAGGGACTGGGGCTTGCATGCATGCAGGACCTGGGGTTTTCTTGGAGGTTTTGGGGCTTGCTTGCATGGAGGGATTTGGGTTTGCTTGGAGGGATTGGAGCTTGCATGCTTCTGTAGGCTTCCCAGTTTGCATGAGGGATTTGGAGCTTGCAAGCAGAAAACTTTTTGGAACTGCATGGAGGAGGACTTGGCGCTTGCACGCAACAAGGCTTTGGGACTGACGTGCAGGAGGGGTTTTGCTGTTGCACGAGGGCTTTGGAGTTGCAGGGAGGCTTCGGTGCTTGCACGCACGAAAGGTTTTCAGTTTGCAGGAAAGCTTCGGGCTTGGCAAGTGGCACCGCGGCTTTGCAACTGCAAGAGCTGCGGGAAGCTTTTGCAAAGGCGCTGCGGCTTTGCAACGGCAGGCACTAAACCATCCCTGCGGTGCACCCTGCAAGAGGAACCACCTGCAGCTTTGCAAAACCTCCTTTGCAACCCAACCCCCAACTTTGCAGGCCCTGTGTGCCCCCCGAAGCAGCACTACGAGCTCTGCGGCCCCGCCTGCCCCTCCACCTGCCCCAACCAGGAGGAAGACGACGGCTGCGACGCTTCCTCCCCGTGCACCGAGGGCTGTTTTTGCGACGCCGGCTTCTTGAAGAGCGGCTCCGGCTGCGTCCCGGCGCCGCAGTGCGGCTGCTTGCACGAGGGCCGCTACCTGCAGCGGGGCGAGGAGTTCTACCCCTGCGAGCGCTGCAGCGAGCGGTGCGTGTGCGAAGGGAACGGCAAGGTGCGATGCGAGCCGACGAGCTGCGGGGCAAACGAGGCGTGCACGGTGCAGGACGGGGTGAGGGGCTGCTACCCCGACGGCTGCGGGCGCTGCGAGGTGCTGGGGGCCGCCACGTTCCGCACGTTGGACGGCGCGCTGTTGTATTTCGCCGGGACGTGCACCTACACGTTGGCTGAGGTGGCGGAGGGGGGAGAGGAGGAGGAGGAGAAGCTGGAGCCGTTCCTGGTGCGGGTGCAGAAGGAGATGAACCGAGCGGAGCCCCTGGTGCGGCAGCTGCTGGTCACGGTGCACGGCGTCACCGTCAGCTTGCAGCGGGGCGTGAGCGGGGAGGTGAAGGTGAGTGCCAGGGTGCAGCGGGGCTCTGTTTTGGGAACCCGGTTTTGGGGGTGCGAACTCGGTTCAGGATGCAAAGCAGAGCGGGCAGACCCCGTTGCTTGCTGCAGAGCTGCACGGGCCAAGCTTCATTCTGCATGCAAAACCGTGCTGGGGTGCAAAGCAATGCATGGAACCCCAATTGCGCATGCAAAGCCACGCTGGGGTGCAAAGCAACGCGTGCAACCCCAATTTTGGATTGCAAAGCAATGCATGCAACCCCCATTCTGCATGTAAAACCATCCTGGGTTGCAAAGCAATGCATGGAACTCCCATACGGCATGCACAACCATCCTGATGTGCAAAGCAACGCACGCAACCCCGATTCTGCATGCAAAACCATCCTGGTGTGCAAAGCAGTGCATGCAACCCCAATTTTGGATTGCAAAGCAAGGCGTGCAACCCCCATTCTGCATGCACAGCCATCCTGGGTTGCAAAGCAACGTGTGCAACCCCCATTCTGCATGCAAAACCATCCCGGGGTGCAAAGCAATGCACGCAACCTCAATTTTGGATTGCAAAGCAGTGCATTCAACCCCAATTCTGCATGCACAGCCATCCTGGGTTGCAAAGCAACGTGTGCAATCCCCATTCTGCATGCACAACCATCCCGGGGTGCAAAGCAACGCATGCAACCCCAATTTTGGATTGCAAAACCATCCTGGTGTGCAAAGCAACGCACGCAACCCCAATTCTGCATCCAAAACCATCCTGGGGTGCAAAGCAACACACGCAACCTCAATTTTGGATTGCAAAGCAATGCACGCAACCCCCATTGTACATGCACAGCCATCCCAGGGTGCAAACCAACGTGTGCAACCCCAATTTCGGCGTGCAAACACGCACCACCCCCCGATCTTCACGCCTTCCTCCCCCTGCAGGTGGACGGCGAGCGTCACCTCCTCCCCGTGTCCGTCGCCTCGGACGCGGTGACGGTGACACAGGAGGGGATCCACCGGGTGCTGAGGACACGGGGGGGTCTCAAGCTTCTCTACGACGGTGCCACCTACGTCCTGGTGACGCTGCCCAGCACCTACCAGGGCCGCACCGGCGGCCTCTGCGGTGACTTCGACGGTAACGTCGCCAACGACGTCACCGACCCCCAGCAGCTCGGGGACAAGTGGGGGATCCCCACGCAGGGGTGCGTGCACGGGTCGCCGTTTTCCCCCTGTCCCCAGGTGGAGAAGAGCGGGTGTGAGATGCTGGAGGACGCGGCGGGGCCGTTTCGGGGGTGTCACAAGGTGGTGACGCCGAGGGACTACGTGGAGAGCTGCGGGATGGAGATGTGCAGGAGAGCAGGTGAGAAATTCAGAGGTGCAAAATAAGTGGAGTTTTATCCATGGTTCCCCAGCAGAGCCGCACTGTTCTGGTTCCCGGGAGGTGATG
>NW_018364579.1:24573-26928 GCF_002078875.1 Numida meleagris | reverse complement strand
TTTTTCCTCTTTTCCTCTTTTTTTCCTCTTTTCCTCTTTTTTCCTCTTTTCCTCTTTTTTTCCTCTTTTCCTCTTTTTTTCCTCTTTTCCTCTTTCTTTTCCCCTTTTCCTCTTTCTTTTCCTCTTTTTTTTCCTCCTCTTTTTCCCCTTTTTGCCCTTCTTGTTTTTTTCCCCTTTTTGCCCTTCTTGTTTTTTTCCCCTTTTTGCCCTTTTTGTTTTTTTCCCCTTTTTGCCCTTTTTGTTTTTTTCCCCTTTTTCCCCTTTTTGTTTTTTTCCCCTTTTTCCCCTTTTTGTTTTTTTCCTTTTCTTCCTCCTTTCCTTTATTTCTTCACTTTCCTGCTTTCTTCCTTCTTCCTTCCTCCTTTCCTTCTCTTTTCCTGCTTCCTTCCCTCTCCCTTCCCCCCCTCCCTTCCTTCTTCCCTCTCCCTCTTTCTTCTCCTTTTTCTCCTTTGCTTTTTCCCCCCTTCACCCTTTGTTTTTCCTCTTGCTTTTTCCTTCTACTACTTCCTTATCCCTCCTCCCTTTTTCCCCTTTCTCCCCCCATTTTCCTCCCCTTCCCCCCCCCTTCCCACAGCGCTGTCCTGCCCTGAGGGCACCCACCCCCAGCTCTGCACCCCACCCTGCTCCCAGACCTGCACCAGCCTCACCTCCACCCCCCCCTGTGGCTCCCAGTGCTTCGAGGGCTGCGTGTGTCCGGCAGGAGAGCTGCTGAACGGGGACGAGTGCGTGACCCCCGACAGCTGCGGCTGCCTGCACCGCGGGCGCCTCTTCCAGGTGGGGCTCTGCTGCTTTGCAACGCCGGCCGTGGGGCACAGGGTGCATGCATTCTCCGTTTTGCAGCCTTAGCAGAGCACCAGCCCATTGCACTTCGCATTGGCTTCCACTTTTGCAACCTTTGCAAGACATCAACCAATTGCACTTTGCATTTTCTTCCACTTTTGCAACGTTTGCAAACCACCTACCCATTGCACTTTGCATTTTCTTCCATCTTTGCAACTTTAACGGAGCACAAACCCATTGCACTTTGCATTGGCTTCCACTTTTGCCCCATTTGCAGACCACCAGCCCATTGCAAGCTGCATTTTCTTCCACTTTTTCAACATTTGCAAGCCACTAACCCACTGCCCTTTGCATTGGCTTCCATTTTTGCAACCTTTGCAGTGCACCAACCCATTGCACACTGCATTGGCTTCCACTTTTGCAACCTTTGCAAGCCACCAACCTATTGCACATTCCATTTGCTTCCATTGTTTCCAACTTTGCAGACCACCAGCCCATTGCACTTTGCATTTTCTTCCATTTTTGCAACTTTAACGGAGCGCAAACCCATTGCACTTTGCATTGGCTTCCACTTTCGCCCCCTTTGCAAACCACCAACCCATTGCAAGCTGCATTTTCTTCCATTTTTGCAGCCTTTGCATGCCACCAACCCCTTGCCTTTTGCATTTTCTTCCACTTTTTCAACCTTTGCAAGCCACTAACTCATTGCCCTTTGCATTGGCTTCCACTTTCGCCCCCTTTGCAAAGCACCAACCCGTTGCCCTTTGCATTTGCTTCCACTTTTGCAACCTTTGCAAACCACCTACCCATTGCAAGCTGTATTTTCTTCTGTTGTTTCCATCTTTGCAGAGCACCAGCCCACTGCACTTTGCATTTTCTTCCATTTTTGCAACTTTAACAGAGCACCAACCCGTTGCACTTCGCATTGGCTTCCATTTTTCCAACCTTTGCCAACCACCAACCCGCTGCACGCCGCGTTTCCTCCCACTTTTTTGCCCCCGCCCCCCGAACGATTTCCTTGCCTCCCCTCTTTGCAGATCGCCGAGACCATCCTCTCCGCCGACTGCAGCGAGGTCTGCACGTGCCGCGCCGCGGGGGGCATGCAATGCACGCCGTTCGGTTGCCCGTTCGGCCAAGTTTGCACCTTGGACAACGGCGTCCGAGCTTGCAAAGAGCAACCGGGTCGCTGCACCCTGATCCCTTCGTCCCGTTTCATCTCCTTCGACGGCAACACCGGGGCCACCACGGCCCCCGGGATCTACGTGGTGACTTCTCTTTGTCGCCCCGCTCACTCCCATTGGTTCCGGCTCCTGGCTGACGTGGCGGAGGACGAGGACCGGCCGCTGGTGGTGGCACTGCACCTCTTCAGCCGGGCGGCGTTCGTCACCGTCAAGAGGGACAAGAGGCTGTGGGTAGGTGGCCCTCCGTGCTTTCGTCACCCTGCCCTTCCTTGGAGACGAAACCGGTGGGTTTCTTGAGAAAGAAGCACCCATGGGTGCTGTTCGTCACCCCGCCATCATCGCAAGTTGACCTTACGTTGACTTCTCTCTCTAGTTTAACCAAAATCTCCTTTTT
>NW_018364579.1:21848-23759 GCF_002078875.1 Numida meleagris | reverse complement strand
GTTTCCAAGGAAGGCTCGATGACGCGCCGGGGGATGCGGGCAGCAGGACGCTGTGCCGCAGCTTGCAGGCCTACGCCGCTGCGTGCCAGGCTGCAGGAGGGCAGCTGCAGGAGTGGAGGGAAGCTGCCGAGTGCCGTGAGTTGGCTTGCTCTTTTTTTTTTTTTTTTTTTTTTTTTTTTGCAAGGGTTTGCACGCCGTTGCGTGCAGCGGTGCTCGCGTTTTTTGCAAGGGGAGCGCGTTTGCGTGTTGTTATGCGTGCATTTTTGCAAGGGTGGATGCATTTGCATGATGCAGCGCTTGCATTTTGCAAGGGGAGTGCGTTTGCATGCTGTAATGCTTGCATTTTTTCAAGGGAGGATGCATTTGCATGAGGCAGCGCTTGCATTTTGCAAGGGGAATGTGTATGCATGTTGTTATGCGTACATTTTTGCAAGGGAGGATGCATTTGCATGAGGCAGCNTGCATGAGGCAGCGCTTGCATTTTGCAAGGGGAATGTGTATGCATGTTGTTATGCGTACATTTTTGCAAGGGAGGATGCATTTGCATGAGGCAGCCCTCACATTTTGCAAGGGGAGTGTGTTTGCATGCTGTAATGCTTGCAGTTTTGCAAGGGAGGATGCATATACACGATGCAGTGCTTGCATTTTGCAAGGGGAGTGTGTTTGTGTGTTGTTAAGCATGTATTTTTTGCAAGGGGAGTGCATTTGCATGTTGTTATGCATGCATTTTTGCAAGGGAGGATGCATATACACGATGCAGTGCTTGCATTTTGCAGGAGAAGCACGTTTGCACGTTGTTATGTGTGCATTTTTGCAAGGGAGGTTGCATTTGCATGATGCAGCGCTTGCATTTTGCAAGGGGAGTGCGTTTGCATGCTGTAATGCTTGCATTTTTGCAAGGGAGGATGCGTATACACGATGCAGTGCTTGCATTTTGCAAGGGGAGCGCGTTTGTGTGTTGTTATGCGTGCATTTTTGCAAGGGGAGTGCATTTGCGTGTTGTTATGCGTGCATTTTTGCAAAGGAGGATGCATATCCACGAGGCAGCCCTCACATTTTGCAAGGGGAGTGTGTTTGCATGCTGTAATGCTTGCATTTTGCAAGGGGAGTGTGTTTGCATGTTGTTATGCATGCATTTTTGCAAGGGAGGATGCATTTGCATGAAGCAGTGCTTGCATTTTGCAAGGGGAGTGCATTTGCATGTTGTTATGCCTGCATTTTTGCAAGGGAGGATGCATTTGCATGCAGCAGCGCTTGCATTTTGCAAGGGGAGTGTGTTTGCACGCTGTAATGCTTGCGTTTTTGCAAGGGAGGATGCATATGCACGATGCAGTGCTTGCATTTTGCAAGGGGAGTGTGTTTGCATGCTGTTATGCATGCATTTTTGCAAGGGAGGATGCATATGCATGATGCAGCCCTCACATTTTGCAAGGAGAGTGCATTTGCATGCTGTAATGCTTGTATTTTTGCAAGGGGAATGTGTTTGCATGCTGTTATGCGTGCATTTTTGCAAGGGAGGATGCATTTGCATGCTGCAGAGCTTGCCTTTTTGCAATGTAAAGTGCATTTGCATGCTGCAGTGCATGCATTTTGCAAAGGGGAGGGATGCAGTTTGCAGCAGCTGAAAGCAGAGCGCTCCCATCTGTGCACGGAGCACTGCCCTTCGGGTTGCAGCACCTATTGCAGAGTGTTTATTTTCTTGGAGCCAAAAAAAGAAAAGCAAAAACGAAGAGCAAACAGCAAAAAGCTGAAGGTGTTTTTTTCTCTTTTCTCTCTTTTTTTCTCTTTTTTCTCTTTTTTCTCTTTTTTCTCTTTTTTCTCTTTTTTCTCTTTTTTCTCTTTTTTCTCTTTTTTCTCTTTTTTCTCTTTTTTCTCTTCTTTTCCTCTTTTTTCTCTTCTTTTCCTCTTTTC
>NW_018364579.1:16656-18975 GCF_002078875.1 Numida meleagris | reverse complement strand
GGGGGGGGGGGGGGTGGCACCCGGATGCTGAGGTTTATAGAGGGTTGACACCTGTGTCCCAAGGAGCAGGTGACACCTGTGTCCCCATGGGGTGGGTGACACCTGTGTCCCCATGGCGTGGGTGACACCTGTGTCCCCATGGGAAGGGTGACACCTGTGTTCCATGGGGGTGGATGACACCTGTGTCCCCAAGGGGCGGGTGGCACCTGTGTCCCATGGGTGGGTGACAGCTGTGTCCCCATGGGGCAGGTGACAGCTGTGTCCCATGGGGCTGGTGACAGCTGTGTCCCATGGGGTTGGTGGCATCTGTGTCCCCTTGGAGTGTGACAGCTGTGGCTCCATGGGGCAGGTGACAGCTGTGTCCCATGGGGTTGGTGGCACCTGTGTCCCATGGGGCGGTGACAGCTGTGCCTCCATGGGGTTGGGTGACACCTGTGTCCCCATGGGGTTGGGTGACAGCTGTGTCCCATGGGGCTGGGTGACAGCTGTGTCCCATGGGTGGGTGACAGCTGTGTCCCTATGGGGCATGTGACAGCTGTGTCCCATGGGTGGGTGGCATCTTTGTCCCATGGGGGCAGGTGCCACCTGTGTCCCCATGGGGGCAGGTGCCACCTGTGTCCCATGGGGTGGGTGACACCTGTGTCCCATGGGGGTGGGTGCCACCTGTGTCCCCTTGCAGTGCCACCCGGACACCCGTGTGTCCCCTGGGGGTGTCCACGTGTCCCTGTGTGTGTCCCCATCCTCCCCCCGTTTCCCCCCCCCCATCCCGGATCCCAGTGCCACTGGGAACCGCCGCCGGCGTCGCCCCGGGGCCACTGCTGTCCCCTCCCAGTCCGTTCCAGTTGGCTCCAGTCCACCCCCCCCAGTTAACCCCAGTGTGTCCCAGTTTGTCCCGTCCACCCCCTGCTTCGTCCCTGTCCCCTCCTAGTGTCCCCCAGTATGTCCCAGTCCATCCCAGTGTCCCCCCTGCCGTCCCCCAGTATGTCCCAGTCCATCCCAGTGTCCCCCCTGCCGTCCCCCATAGCGTCTCCAGTCCCTCCCAGTATGTCCCAGTCCCCTCAATGTCCCCCAGTGCCCCCCAGTCCCTCCCAGTTTGTCCCAGTTTATCCAAGTGCTGCCTCCCAGCCCCCTCAGTGTCCCCCCCCCCGGTGTCCCCCGTGGTGTCTCCAGTCTCTCCCAGTTCATCCCAGTGTCACCCCCCATAACGGCCCCCCCAATCCCTCCCAGTCCCTCCCAGTCCTCTCCAGTAGCAATGGGGATGNAGTTTAACCAAAATCTCCTTTTTTCCACCAATTTATTGGAGAAGAAGCACCCATGGGTGCTGTTCGTCACCCCGCCATCATCGCAAGTTGACCTTCTGTTGAGTTTTCCCTCTAGTTTAACCCAAATCTCCCTTTTTTCCACCGATTTCTTGAAGAGGGAGCACCCATGGGTGACATCCTTCCCCCCGCCATCATCACAAGTTGCCCTTATGTTGACTTCTCCCTCTAGTTTAACCAAAATCTCCCTTTTTTCCACCAATTTACGGAAGAAGGAGCACCCATGAGTGTCATCCTTTACCCCGCCATCATCGCAAGTTGACCTTCTGTTGACTTTTCTCTCTATTTTAACCAGAATTTCCCTTTTTTCCACCAATTTCTTGAAGAGGGAGCACCCATGGGTGACATCCGTCAACCCGCCATCATCCCAAGCTGAACTTCTGTTGAGTTTTCCATCTATTTCAACCAAAATTTCCTCTTTTTCCACCAATTTCTTGAAGAGAGCACCCATGGGTACTGTTCTTCACCCCACCATCATCACAAGTTGCCCTTATCTTGATTTTTCCCTCTATTTTAACCAAAATTCCCCTTTTTTTTCCACCAATTTATTGGAGAAGAAGCACCCATGGATGCCGGCCTTCATCCCACCATGAGATCTGGTGGAGAAATGACCTATTTCCCCCATTTTTCCACCCAAATTCCACTACTAAGGAGAGGGATAGAGGAGCAATGACCCATTTCCTTTCTTTTTTACCCAAATTTGGAGGTGAATTCATGGAGCAATGACCCATTTCCACCGTTTTCCACCTAAATTCCACCACCAAGGCGAGGGATAGAGGAGCAATGACCCATTTCCTACCATTTTCCACCCAAATTTGGAGGTCAGTTCTACTACCATGAAGAGGAGTCATGGAGCAATGACCTATTTCCCCCATTTTTCCACCCAAATTCCACTATTAAGGAGAAGGATAGAGGAGCAACGACCCATTTCCCCCATTTTTCCACCCAAATTCCCACCCCCAAGTAGAGACACAGAGGAGCAACGCCCCATCCCCCTCCC
>NW_018364579.1:7378-9356 GCF_002078875.1 Numida meleagris | reverse complement strand
TGGGACCCTTGGGGACATTGGGGACACCCATGGGACACCGGGGTGAGTGGTGGCCCTTGGGGACACTGGGGACACTCGTGGGACCCTTGGGGACATTGGGGACACCCATGGGACACCCAAGTGAGTGGTGGCCCTTGGGGACATTGGGGACACCCATGGGACACCGGGGTGAGTGGTGGCCCTTGGGGACATCGGGGACACCCATGGGACACCGGGGTGAGTGGTGGCCCCTGGGGACACTGGGGACACCCAAGTGAGTGGGGACGCTGGGGGACATCGGGGACACCCATGGGACCCTTGGGGACACCGGGGACATCTATGGGACACCGGGGTGAGAGGTGACCCCCCTTGGGGACGTTGGGGACACCCATGGGACCTCCCGGCGTCACCCTGTTCCCTCTGCACCCAGAGAGCGGCCCCGTGCCCACGACGAACCCCGAGAAGGGTGAGTTTGGGAATGGGGGAACGGACCCACACTTGGGGGTCCCAAACCCCCCATCGTTTGGGGACCCAGACCCACAATTTGGAGACCCACACTTGGGGGGTGCCAGCTCCGTAATCTGGGGGACCCAGCCCCACACTTAGGGGTTCCAGCCCCATACTGGGATGTATCAGACCCCATACTGGGAGGTGCTGAGCCCAGACCCATACTGGGGGGGTTCCCAGACCCATACTGGGGGGGGGGGGGTCCCCATACCCATACTGGGGGGTCCCATACCCATACTGGGAAGTCCCAGACCTATATGGGGGAGGGGGTTCCTGGCCTATACTGGGAGTCCCAGACCTCAAACTGGGAGGAGCAGAGCCCAGACCCATACTGGGGGGTCCCAGACCCATATTAGAGGGGGTCCCCAGACCCATACTGGGGGGTCCCAGACCCCATACTGGGAGATGCTGAGCCCAGACCCATACTGGGGGGGTCCCCAGATCCATACTGGGGGATCCCAGACCCATACTGGGGGGGTTCCCAGACCCATACTGGGGGATCCCAGACCCGTACTGGGAAGTCCCAGGCCCATATGGGGGAGGGGGTTCCTGACCCGTACTGGGAGGTCCCAGGCCCCTACTGGGAGATGCTGAGCCCAGACCCATACTGGGGGGTCCCAACCCATACAGGAAGGGGGGTTCCCAATTCATACTGGGAGTCCCAGACCCCATACCGGGAGGTGCTGAACCCAGACCCATACTGGTGTGTCCCAGCCCCATACTGGGAGGTCTGGGGGGTGACTCTGGGGGGTCCTGGAGCCCGGTGTGGGGGTGTCCCGCAGGGGACGTGCTGTACCCCTTCGGGCCAGGGGTCGGGGACGCGGCCACCCCCCACGAGGACGATGGGATGAGCCCCGAAATTCCCCTCTCGGAGCCGTTCTCCTTCTATGGACAGACCTATACGTCCCTCTACGTGAGTCCCGGCCCCATAGAATCATCGGGGGGGTGGGGACACCGGGGTTGGGGACATTGTGATTTGGGGACATCCCAAGCTGGGGACCCCACGGCATTGGGCAACCATGATTTGGGGGGAACCGTGGGTTGGGGTCACTGTGGGTTGGGTGATGCCATGGTTGGGGACGTCATGGGTTGGGGACATCGTGGGTTGGGGACGTTGTGATTTGGGGACACCGTAGGTTGGGTGACACCAATGGTTGGGGACACCATGGGTTGGGTGGCACCATGGGTTGGGGACATCATGATTTGGGGACACCATGATTTGGGTGGCACCAATGATTGGGGACACCATGGGTTGGGGTCCTATGGGTTGGGGACATTGTGATTTGGGGACACTGTGGGTTGGGTGGCACCATGGGTTGGGGACATCATGAGTTTTGGGGTCCTATGGGGACACCTTGATTTGGGGACATTGTGATTTGGGGACATCAGTGGTTGGGGTCCTATGGGTTGGGTGACACTCATGGTTGGGGACACCGTGAGTTGGGGTCCTATGGGTTGGGGACACCTTGATTTGGGGACACCATGGGTTGGG
>NW_018364579.1:0-965 GCF_002078875.1 Numida meleagris | reverse complement strand
ACCCTGCCCCGCGGAGACGTCACCACGCGGCACCAATAAAAACCCACTGAGCAGAGCGGCCCCGTCTGCCTCTGGGGGGGGAGGGGGGGGGACACGGGGTGACACTGGGTGACACTGGGTGACAGGGGGTGACACATAGTGACATGGGGTGATATGGGGTGACAGAAGGTGACAGGAGTTGATATGGGGTGACACCGGGCGACACGAGGTGACACAGGGTGACAAGGGGGGACATGGGGTGATATGGGGTGGCACAAGGTGACACGGGGGGACACAGGGTGACAGGAGGTGGCAGAAGGTGACACTGGGTGACAGGAGTTGATATGGGGTGACACTGGGTGACGGGAGGCGGCTCAAGGTGACATGGGGTTGACACAAGGTGACATGGGGTGACACAGGGTGACAGGAGTTGATATGAGGTGACACTGGGTGACATGAGGTGACACTGGGTGACTTGGGGTGATATGGGGTGGCACGAGGTGACACAGGGTGACATGGGGGTGACAGGAGGTGGCTCAAGGTGACATGGGGGGGACAGAGGGTGACATGGGGTGATATGGGGTGACATTGGGTGACACGAGGTGGCACAAGGTGACAAGGGGGGGACAGGGGGTGACACGGGGTGACAGGAGGTGACACAAGGTGACAGGGGGTGACAGGAGTTGGCATGGGGTGACACGGGGTGGCACAGGGTGACATAAGGTGACAAGGAGGTGGCAGGAGTTGATGTGGGGTGACACGGGGTGACACAGGGTGACATGGAGGTGACAGGAGACGGCACAAGGTGACAAGGGGGGGGACACGGGGTGACAAGGGGTGACAGGGGTTGGCATGGGGTGACAGGAGGTGACACAGGGTGACATGGGGGTGACAGGAGGTGACACAGGGTGACAGGAGTTGATATGGGGTGACACAGGGTGACATGGAGGTGACAGGAGGTGACAAGGGGGGGACACAAGGTGACA
>NW_018364578.1:90812-92005 GCF_002078875.1 Numida meleagris | reverse complement strand
GTCACGGTGTTGTTGTCACGGTGTTGTTGTCACGCTGTTGCCGTCACGCTGTTGCCGTCACGCTGTTGCCGTCACGCTGTTGCCGTCACGCTGTTCCTGTCACGCTGTAGTCGTCACGCTGTTGTCACACAGTTGCTGTCACGGTGTTGTCAGGACGCTGCTGCTGTCACTCTGATGCTGTCACGGTTTTGCTGTCACCGTGTTGTCCCGGTGCTGCTGTCCCGGTGTTGCTGTCCCGGTGTTGCTGTCCCGGTGTTGCTGTCCCGCTGTTGCTGTCCCGCTGTTGCTGTCCCGCTGTTGCTGTCACGCTGTTGCTGTCCCGGTCTTGCTGTCCCGCTGTTGCTGTCACGCTGTTGTCGTCACACTGTTGTAGTCATGCCGTTGCTGTCATGGCGTTGTCACGGTGTTGTCGTCACGGTGTTGTCACACAGTTGCTGTCACGCTGCTGCCGTCACGGTGTTGTCACACAGTTGCTGTCACGCTGCTGCTGTCACGGTGTTGCTGTCACGGTGTTGCTCTCAAGCTGTTGTAGCCACACAGTTGCTGTCATCACGGCTTTGCTGTCACGCTGTTGCTGTCACAGTGTTGTCATCACATTGTTGTTTTCACAGTGTTGCTGTCAAGCGGTCATCACGCTGTTGCCGTCGTCACGCTGTGTCTGTCGTCACGCTGTTGCCGTCGTCACGCTCTTGATGTCATCACGCTGTTCCTGAAGTCAAGGCGTTGCTGTCACGGCGTTGCTGTCACGGTGATGCTGTCACGGTGATGCTGTCACGGTGTTGCTGTCACGGTGTTGCTGTCACGGTGTTGCTGTCACGGTGTTGTCGTCATGTTGTTGCTGTCACGCTGTTGACGTCACTCTGTTGTCACGCTGTTCTTTTCACGGTGTTGTCACGATGTTGCTGTCACCGTGTTGCTGTCACACTGTTGCCGTCACGCTGTTGTCACGGTGTTGTTGTCACGGTGTTGTTGTCACGGTGTTGCTGTCACGGTGTTGTCACGCTGTTGCCGTCACGCTGTTGCCGTCACGCTGTTGCCGTCACGCTTTTACTGTCGTCACACTGTTGTTGCTGTCACGCTGTTGCCGTCACGCTGTTGCCGTCACGCTGTTGCCGTCACGCTGTTGCCGTCACGCTGTTGCCGTCACGCTGTTGCCGTCACGCTTTTACTGTCGTCACGCTTTTACTGTCGTC
>NW_018364578.1:86550-88107 GCF_002078875.1 Numida meleagris | reverse complement strand
CACGCTGTTGCTGTCACGGTGTTGCTGTCACGGTGTTTCAGTCACGCTGTTGCTGTCACACTGTTGTTGTCACGGTGTTGTGGTCACGATGTTGCTGTGACGGTGTTTTCGTCACGCCGTTGTCGTCATGCTGTTGTCGTCACGCTGTTGTTGTCGTCACACTTTTGTTGTCGTCACGCTGGTGCTGTCACGCTGTTCCTGTCACGCTGTAGTCGTCACGGTGTTGTCACACAGTTGCTGTCAAGGTGTTGTCAGGACGCTGCTGCTGTCACTCTGATGCTGTCACGGTTTTGCTGTCACCGTGTTGTCCCGGTGTTGCTGTCCCGGTGTTGCTGTCACGCTGTTGCTGTCACGGTGTTGCTTTCACGGTGTTGCTGTCAAGCTGTGGTCACTGTGTTGTTGTCACGGTGTTGTCCCCGTGTTGCTGTCACGGTATTGCAGTCACGCTACTGCTCTCACGGTGTTGTTGTCACAGTGTTTTTTGTCAAGCGATTGTCACAGTGATTCCGTCACTCTGTTTCCGTCATGCTGTTTCCGTCACGGTGTTGCCGTCACGTTGTTGCCGTCACGCTGCTTCCTTCACGTTGTTGTCGTCACGCTGTTGTTGCGGTGTTGTCATCACGGTGTTGTTGTCAAGCTGTTGTCACGGTGTTGCCGTCACGTTGTTGCCGTCACGCTGTTGCAGTCGACACGTAATTGCCATCACGGTACTGTCTCACTGTTGCTGTCACGGTGTTGTCACGCTGCTGCTGTCACGGTATTGCTAAACGGTGTTGCTGTCAAGCTGTTGTGGTCATGGTGCTGCTTTGACGCTGTTGTCCTCACGCTGTTGTCCTCACGCTGTTGTCCTCACGCTGTTGTCCTCACGCTGTTGTTGTCGTCACGCTGTTGTTGTCGTCACGCTGTTGTTGTCGTCACACAGTTGTTGTCGTCACGCTGTTGTTGTCGTCACGCTGGTGCTGTCATGCTGGTGCTCTCACGATGGTGCTGTCACGTTGCTGCTGTCACACACTTGGTGTCACGCTGCTGCTGTCACGGTGTTTCTGTCACGGTCTTGACGTCATGCTGTTGCCGTCACGCTGTTGTCATCACGCTGTTGTCGTCACGCTGTTGTCGTCACACTGTTGTTGTCGTCACACTTTTGTTCTCGTCACGCTGTTGCTGTCACGCTGTTGCTGTCACACTCTTGCTGTCCCGGTGTTGCTGTCACGGTGTTGCAGTCACGCTGTTATCACGGTGTTGTTGTCACGGAATTGTCTCAGTGATGCTGTCACGGTGTTGCAGTCACGCTGTTGTCACGGTGCTGTTGTCACGGTGTTGTTGTCACGGTGTTGCTGTCATGGTGTTGTCACGCTGTTGCCGTCACGCTGTTGCCGTCACGCTGTTGCCATCAAGTGGTTTCCATCACGGTGCTGTCTCACTTTTGCTGTCACGGTGTTGCTGTCACGGTGTTGCTGTCACGGTGTTGCTGTCACGGTGTTGCGGTCACGGTGTTGCGGTCACGGTGTTGCGGTCACGGTGTTGCGGTCACGGTGTTGCTTTGACGGTGTTGTCGTC
>NW_018364578.1:73671-86246 GCF_002078875.1 Numida meleagris | reverse complement strand
TGTTGCTGTCACGGAGTTGCTGTCACGCTGTTGCTGTCACGCTGTTTCCGTCACGCTGTTGTTGTCTCGCTGTTGCTGTCACGCTGTTGCTGTCACGCTGTTATCACGGTGTTGTTGTCACGGTTTTTTATCGGTGTTCCTGTCACGGTGGTGCCGTCATGCTGTTGCCGTCACACTGTTGTCACCGTGTTCTTTTCACGGTGATGTCACGGTGTTGCTATCATGGTATTGCTGTCACGGTGTTGCTGTCACCCTGTTGCAGTCACGCTGTTGCTGTCACAGTGTTGTTGTCACAGTGTTGCTGTCAAGCTGTTGTCACTGTGTTTCCGTCACGCTGTTGTTGTCTCGCTGTTTCTGTCACACTGTTGCCATCACGCTGTTATCACGGTGTTGTTGTTACGGTGTTGTCTCGGTGTTGCTGTCACGGTGGTGCCGTCACGTTGTTGCCGTCACACTGTTGTCATGGTGCTGTCATGGTGCTGTCATGGTGTTGTCATGGTGTTGTCATGGTGTTGTCATGGTGTTGTCATGGTGTTGTCATGGTGTTGTCATGGTGTTGTCATGGTGTTGTCATGGTGTTGCTGTCACGGTGTTGCTGTCATAGCGTTGCTGTCACGGTGTTGCTGTCATAGCGTTGCTGTCACGGTGTTTCTGTCACTCTGTTGCTGTCACAGTGTTGTTGTCACAGTGTTGCTGTCACGCTGTTGTCACAGTGTTTCCATCACGCTGTTCCCCTCATGCTGTTGCCGTCACGGTGTTGCCGTCACGGTGTTGCCGTCACGGTGTTGCCGTCACGGTGTTGCCGTCACGGTGTTATTGTCAAGGAGTTGCTGTCACGGTGTTGTCGTCACGCTGTTGTCACGGTGTTTTTGTCACCGTGTTGCTGTCACGGTGTTGCTGTCGCGGTGTTGCTGTCGCGGTGTTGCTGTCACGATGTTGCTGTCACACTCTTGACGTCACGCTGTTGTCACGATGTTGTTGTCACGGTGTTGTCACTGTGTTGCTCTCATGGTTTTGCCGTCACGCTCTTGCTGTCGCGGTGTTGCCGTCACGGTGTAGTCACAGTGTTGCTGTCACACAGTTGCCGTCGCGATGTTGTCACGGTGTTGTTGTCATGGTGTTGTCTCGGTTTTGCCGTCACGCTGTTCCTGTCACGCTGTTGTCGTCACGGTGTTGTCACACAGTTGCTGTCACGGTGTTGTCGTGATGCTGCTGCTGTCACTCTGATGCTGTCACGGTTTTGCTGTCACCATGTTGTCACGCTGCTGCTGTCACGCTGCTGCTGTCACGCTGCTGCTGTCACGCTGCTGCTGTCACGCTGTTGCTGTCACGCTGTTGCTGTCACGCTGTTGTCGTCACGCTGTTGTCGTCACGCTGTTGTAGTCACGCTGTTGCTGTCATGGCGTTGTCACAGTGTTGCCGTCACGGTGTTGTCACACAGTTGCTGTCACGCTGCTGCCGTCACGGTGTTGTCACACAGTTGCTGTCACGCTGCTGCTGTCACGGTGTTGCTGTCACGGTGTTGCTATCAAGCTGTTGTAGCCACACAGTTGCTGTCATCACGGCTTTGCTGTTACACTGTTGCTGTCACGGTGTTGTCATCACATTGTAGTTTTCACAGTGTTGCTGTCAAGCGGTCGTCACGCTGTTGCCGTCGTCACGCTGTGTCTGTCGTCACGCTGTTGCCGTCGTCACGCTCTTGATGTCATAACGCTGTTGCTGAAGTCAAGGCGTTGCTGTCACGGCGTTGCTGTCACGGTGATGCTCTCAGGGTGATGCTGTCAAGCTGTTCTCACGGTGTTGCTGTCACGGTGTAGTCGTCACGCTGTTGTTGTCCCGGTGTTGCTGTCACGCTTTTGCTGTCACACTGTTGCCGTCACGCTGTTATCACGGTGTTGTCACGGTGTTGACTCGGTTTGGCTATCTTGGTTTTGCTGACACACTGATGCCGTCACGCTGTTGACACGGTGTAGTTATCACGGTGTTGCTGTCCCGGTGTTGCTGTCCCGGTGTTGCTGTCCCGGTGTTGCTGTCACGGTGTTGCTGTCCCTGTATTGCTGTCATGCTGTTGTCGTCACGCTGTTGTCGTCACGCTGTTGTAGTCACGCTGTTGCTGTCATGGCGTTGTTACGGTGTTGCCGTCACGGTGTTGTCACACAGTTGCTGTCACGGTGTTGCCATCACGGTGTTGCTGTCACGATGTTGCTGTCACGATGTTGCTGTCACGATGTTGCCATCACGGTGTTGCCGTCACGCTGTTGCCGTCACACTGTTGCCGTCACGCTGTTGCCGTCACGCTGTTGCCGTCACGCTGTTGCCGTCACGCTGTTGCCGTCACGCTGTTGCCGTCGCAGTGTTGCCGTCAAGCTGTTGCTGTCACGCTGTTGCCGTCACGCTGTTGCCGTCACTCTATTGTCACTCTGTTCTTCTCACAGTGTTGTCTCTGTGTTGCTGTCACAATGTTGCCGTCACGCTGTTGCTGTCAAGCTGTTGTAGCCACACAGTTGCTGTCATCACGGCTTTGCTGTCACGCTGTTGCTGTCACGGTGTTGTCATCACATTGTTGTTTTCACAGTGTTGCTGTCAAGCGGTCGTCACGCTGTTGCCGTCGTCACGCTGTGTCTGTCGTCACGCTCTTGATGTCATCACGCTGTTGCTGAAGTCAAGGCGTTGCTGTCACGGCGTTGCTGTCACGGTGATGCTCTCAGGGTGATGCTGTCAAGCTGTTCTCATGGTGTTGCTGTCGCGCTGTTGCTGTCACACTGTTGCCGTCACGCTGTTATCACGGTGTTGTCACGGTGTTGACTGTCTTGGTTTTGCTGACACGCTGATGCCGTCACGCTGTTGACACGGTGCTGTTATCACGGTGTTGCTGTCACGGTGTTGCTGTAACAGTGTTGCTGTCACGGTATTTCTGTCACGCTGTTGCTGTCACGCTGTTGCTGTCACAGTGTTGCTGTCACAGTGTTGCTGTCAAGCTGTTGTCACACAGTTGCTGTCACGGTGTTGCTGTCACGGTGTTGCTGTCACGGTGATGCTGTCACGGTGATGCTGTCACGGTGATGCTGTCACGGTGTTGCTGTCACGGTGTTGTCGTCACAGTGTTTTTGTCACGGTGTTCCTACACTGTTGCTGTCAGAATTTTGCCATCACGGTGTTGTCGTCACACTGCTGACATCATGGTGTTGTCACACCGTTGCTGTCACGGTGTTGTCGTCATGCTGCTGCTGTCACGGCGTTGCTTTCACAGTGTTGCTGTCACAGTGTTGCTGTCATAGTGTAGATGTCAAGCTTTTGTCACACTGTTGCTGTCACGCTGTTGCTGTCACAGTGTTGTTGTTACAGTTTTGCTGTCAAGCTGTTGTCACAGTGTTGCTGTCACGCTGCTGCCGTTACGGAATCGTCCCGGTATTGTCATCATGGTGTTGCTGTCACTGTGTTGTCACACAGTTGCTGCCATACTGTTGCGGTCACGGTGTGGACATCACGGTTTTGCCATCACGGTTTTGTCGTCACGCTGTTGCCGTCACGTTGTTCCTGTCACGGTGTTGCCGTCACGGTGTTGCCGTCACTATGTTGTTACACTGTTGCTGTCACGGTGTTGCTGTCATAGAATTGTTGTCACATTTTTGCTCTCAAGATGTTGTCACGCTGTTGTCGTCACGCTGTTGTCGTCATGCTGTTACCATCACGGTGTTGCCGTAACTGTGTTGCCGTCACGGTGTTGTCACACTGTTGCTGTCACTGTCTTGTCGTCACGGTGTAGTTGTCACGCTGCTGCTGTCACGGTGTTGTTGTCACGGTGTAGCTGTCAAGCTGTTGTCACGCAGTTGCTGTCACGCAGTTGCTGTCACGGCGTTGCTGTCACGGTGTTGCTCTCATGGTGTAGCTCTCACGGTGTTGAGACGGTGTTGCTGTCACGGTGTTGCTGTCGCGGAGTTGCTGTCACGGTGTTTCTGTCACATTGTTGCTGTCACTGTGTTGCTGTCACGGTGTTGCTGTCAAGCTATTGTCACATTGTTGCCGACACGCAGTTGCAGTCATGCTGTTGTCATGGTGTTGTTCTCACAGTGTTGTCATGGTATTGCTGGCACATTGTTGTTGTCACGGTGTTGCAGTCACGGTGTTGCAGTCACGGTTTTGCCGTCACGGTTTTGCCGTCACGGTTTTGCCGTCACGCTGTTGCCGTCACGCTGTTGCCGTCACGCTGTTGCCGTCACGGCGTCGTCACGCTGTTGCCGTCACGCTGTTGCCGTCACGGTGTTGTCGTCACGGTGTTGTCATCAAGGTGTTGCTGTCACGGAGTTGCTGCACAATTGCTACAACACTGCTGCCGTCACAGTGTTGTCGTCACACTGCAGCTGTCACAGTGTTGCTGTCATGGTTTTGCTGTCACGCTGTTGCCTTCACGCTGTTGTCGTCATGGTTTTGCTGTCACGGTGATGCTGTCAAGCTGTTGTCGTCATGGTTTTGTTGTCACGCTGTTGTCGTCACACTGTTGTCGTCACGCTGTTGTTGTCGTCACAATGTTTTTGCCGTCACGGTGTTGCTCTCACGGTGTTGATGTCACGGCGTAGATTTCAAGCTTTTGTCACTGTTGCTGTCACGCTGTTGCTGTCACAGTTTTGATGTCAAGCTGTTGTCACAGTGTTGCCGTCACGCTGTTGCCGTCATGCTGTTGCCGTCACGCTGTTTCCGTAACAGCGTCGTCCCGGTGTTGTCGTCCTTGTGTTGTCGTCCCAATGTTGTCGTCCCGGTGTTGTCGTCACGGTGTTGTCATCACGGTGTTGCTGTCCAGCTGTTGTCACGGTGTTGCTGTCATGGTGTTGCTGTCATAGTGTTGCTGTCACGGTGCTGCCGTCACGGTGTTGTCGTCACGTTCTTGTCTTCACGCTGTTATCACGGTGTTGCCGTCACGGTGTTGCCATCACGGTGTTGCTGTCACGGTGTTGCTGTCACGGTGTTGTCGTCACGGTTTTGTTGTCACGCTGTTGTCATCACGCTGTTGTCGTCACGCTGTTGTCATCACGCTGTGGTTGTCGTCACACTGTTTTTGCCGTCACGGTCTTGCTGTCACGGTGTTGATGTCACTGCGTTGATTTCAAGCTTTTGTCACGCTGTTGCTGTCACAGTTTTGATGTCAAGCTGTTGTCACAGTGTTACCGTCATGCTGTTGCCGTCATGCTGCTGCTGTCATGCTGTTGCCGTAACGGCGTCATCACGGTGCTCTCGTCACGGTGTTGTCGTCACGGTGTTGTCGTCATGGTGTTGCTGTCACGCTGTTCTCACATTGTTGCTGTCACGGAGTTGCTGTCACGGTGTTGCAGTCCCATTGTTGCTGTCACAGTGTTTCTGTCAAGCTGTTGTCACATTGTTGCCTTCACACTGCTGCCGTCACGGTGTTGCTGTCACGGTGTTGTCGTCATGCTGTTGTCGTTACGCTGTTGCCGTCACGGTGTTGCCGTCATGCTGCTGTTGTCACGCAGTTGCCGTCACGCTATTGCCGTCACGGCTTTACCGTTACGGCGTTGCCGTCACGGCATTGCTGTCAAGCTTTTGTCACAGTGTTGTTGTCATAGTGTTGCTGTCACGGTGTTGTCACGGTGTTGCTTTGACGGTATTGCTGTCAGGGTGCTGCTGTCACGGTGTTGTCGTCACGGCATTGCTGTCACAGCGTTGATGTCACGGCGTTTATGTCATGTGTTGCTATCACGGTGTTGCCGTCATGGTGTTGCAGTCATGCTGTTGCTGTCACAGTGCTGTTGTCAGAGTTTTGCTGTCAAGCTCTTGTCACAGCATTGCTGTCACGCTGTTGCCTTCACGGCGTCGTCACGTTGTGTTTTTGTCACACAGTTGTCGTCACGGTGCTGTCGCCACGGTGTTGCTGTCACGGTGTTGCTCTCACGGTGTTGTCACACTGTTGTTGTCACACTGTTGCCGTCACGGTGTTTTCGTCACGGTGTTTTCGTCACGGTGTTGCTGTCACGGTGTTGCCGTCACGGTGTTGTTGTCACGGTGTTGTCACGCTGTTGCTGTCACGGTGTTGTTGTTACAGTGTTGCTGTCAAGCTGTTGTCACCGTGTTGCCGTCACGCTGTTGCCGTCACGCTGTTGCCGTCACGCTGTTGCCGTCACGCTGTTGCCGTCACGCTGTTGTCGTCACGCTGTTGTTGTCACGGTTTTATCACACTGCTGCTGTCACGGTGGTGCTGTCAGGGTGTTGCCGTCACGGTGTTGCCTTCACACTGCTGCCGTCATTGTGTTGCTGTCATGGTGTTGCTGTCATGGTGTTGCTCTCACGGTGTTGTCACACTGTTGCCGTCACGGTTTTGCCGTCACGGTTTTGCCGTCACGGTGTTGCAGTCACGCAGTTTTTATAGTCACGCTGTTGCTGTTGTCACGCTGTTGCTGTTGTCACGCTGTTGCTGTCATCACGGCGTTGCTATCTCGGCGTTGCTGTCACGGAGTTCCTGTCACATTGTTGCTGTTACGGTGTTGCTGTCATGGTGCTGCTGTCAAGGTGTTGAAGTCACGGTGTTGTCACGGCGTTGCTGTCACGGTGTTGCAGTCACGGTGTTGCTGGGACGCTCTTGTCGTAATGCTGTTGCTGTCGTCACGCTGTTGCCGTCACACTTTAGTTGTCACTCTGTTGTCGTCACGCTGTTGTTGTAGTTTCAGTGTTGTTGCTGTCACGGTGTTTCTGTCACATTGTTGCTGTCAGGCTGTTGCTGTCACTGTGTTGCTATCACAGTGTTGCTGTCAAGCTGTTGTCACAGTGTTTGCGTCACGGTGTTTTCGTCACGGTGTTGCCGTCACGGTACTGCCGTCACGTTGTTGTCACTGTGTTGTTATCACGCTGTTGTCGTCACGGTGTTGTTCTCGTCAAGATGATGTTGCTGTCACGGTGTTTCTGTCACACTGTTGCTGTCACGTTGTTACTTTCGCATTGCTGGTATCACAGTGTTGCTGTCAAGCTGTTGTCACAGAGTTTGCGTCACGCCATTACAGTCACGCTGTGTCAGCAACAGCGTGACAGCAACAGCGTGACAGCAACAGCGTGACTGCAACACCGTGACAGGAACACCGTGACAGGAACACCGTGACGAAAACACCGTGACGGCAACACCGTGACGGCAACAGCGTGACGGCAACAGCATGACGACAAAAGCGTGACGGCAACAGCGTGATGGCAACACCACGACAACAACAACGTGACAACAGCATGACAGCAACACTGTCACAGCAATGACGTGACAGCAACACGGTGACAGCAACAAAGAGAAAAACCATGACAGCACACCGTGAAGGCAACACCGTGACAGCAACTCCGTGACAGCAACAGCATGACAACAGCCTGACAGCAACACCGTGACAGCAACACCGTGACAGCAACACCGTGACAGCAACACCGTGACAGCAACACCATGACAGCAACACCGTGACAGCAACACCGTGACTGCAACACCGTGACAGCAACAGCGTGACAACACCGTGACAGCAACACCATGGCGACAACGCCGTGATGACAACACTGTGACAGCAACACTGTGACAACAGCTGGACAGCAACACCGTGACGACAGCACCGTGACGACCACACCGTGACTACAACAACGTAACGACACCGTGACGGAAACAGCGTGTCGGCAACAGCGTGACGGCAGCACTGTGACAGCAACACGGTGACGGCAACACCGTGACGACAACACCGTGACAGCAACAGTGTGACAACACCGTGACAGCAACACCGTGACAACAGCAATGTGACAGAAACACCGGGACAGGAACACCGTGAAGGCAACACCGTGACAGCAACGCCGTGAAGGCAACTACATGACAGCAACAACCGCGTGACGACAACAACAGCGTGACGACAAGAGCGTGACGAAAACACTGTGACGACAACAGCGTGAAGACAACACGGTGACAGCAACACCGTGACAGCCACAGCTTGACAGGAACAGCTTGACAGCAACACCGTGACGGCAACAGCGTGACTGCAACAGCGTGACGGCAGCAGTGTGCCGGCAAAAGCGTGCCGGCAACAGTATGACGGTAACAATGTGACAACAGCTTCACAGCTAAACCGTGACAGCAACACCGTGACAGCAACACCGTGACAGCAGCAATGTGACAGAAAAACCGTGACAGGAACACCGTGACAGCAGCAGCGTGACTACAACACTGTGACGACAACACAGTGACAGCAACAGCGTGACAGCAAAACCGTGGCGACAACACTGTGACAGCAACAGCGTGACGGCAACAGCGTGACAACAACAGCGTGACAGCAACAGCGTGACGGCAACAGCGCGACGGCAACAGCGTGACAGCAACACCTTGACAGCAACACCGTGAGAGCAACACCGTGACGGCAACAGCGTGACGGCAACAGCGTGACGGCAACAGCGTGACGGCAACAGCGTGACGGCAACAGCATGACGGCAGCAGCGTGCCGGCAACAGCGTGAAACACCGTGACAGCAACACCGTGACAGGAACACCGTGACAGCAACACCGTGACAGCAGCAATGTGACAGAAACACTGGGACAGGAACACCGTGAAGGCAACACCGTGACAGCAACGCCGTGACCGCAACTGCGTGACAACAGCTTGACAGCTACACCGTGACAGCAACACTGTGGCGACAGCACCGTGACAGCTACACGGTGACAGCAACAACAGCGTGACGACAACAAGAGCGTGACGACAACAGCGTGACGACAACAGCGTGACGACAACAGCGTGACAACCACACCGTGACGACAACACCTTGAGAGCAACAGCGTGACAGCAAAGCCGTGACAGCAAAGCCGTGACAGCAACGCCGTGACAGCAACGCCGTGACAGCAACGCCGTGACAGCAACGCCGTGACGACAACACTGTGACAGCAACACAGTGATGGCAACAGCATGACGGCAACAGTGTGACAAAACCGTGAGAGAAACACCGTGACAGAAACACCATGAAAAAAAGCTTGACAGCAACACCGTGACGACAACACCGTAACTCCTTCACCGTGGCGACAGCAGCGTGACAGCAACAGCGTGACGGCAACAGCGTGACGACAACACCGTGACAGCAACAGCGTGACAGCAACACCGTGACAGCAACTGTGTGACAACACCGTGACGGCAACAACGTGACAGCAACTCCGTGACGGCAAGAGTGTGAATGCAACAGCGTGACGGCAACAGCGTGACAACAACTGGACAGCAAAACTGTGACAACAACACTGAGACAGCAACAGCGTGACAGCAACAACGTGACTGCACCACCGTGACAGCAACACCATGACAGCAACACCGTGAATGCAACACCGGACAGGAACACCGTGAAGACAACACCGTGACAGCAACGCCGTGACCGCAACTGCGTGACAACAGCTTGACAACTACAACGTGATAGCAACACCGTGACAGTAACACTGTGACAGCATCAATGTGACAGCAACAACGTGACAGCAACAACGTGACAGCAACAACGTGACAGCAACAACGTGACAGCAACAACAGCGTGACGACAACAACAGCGTGACGACAACAACAGTGTGACGACAACAACAGTGTGACGACGACAACAGTGTGACGACGACAACAGCGTGACGACGACAACAGCATGACGACAACAGCGTGACAGCAGCAGCGTGACAGCAGCAGCGTGACAGCAGCAGCGTGACAGCAGCAGCGTGACAGCAGCAGCGTGACAGCAGCAGCGTGACAGCAGCGTGACAGCAGCGTGACAGCAATAACATGACGGCAACAGCGTGACAGCAACAGCGTGACGGCAACACCGTGACGACAGCTTGACAGCAACACTGTGACGACAAAAATGTAACAGCAACAGCGTGGCACAAACACCGTGACAGCAACACAGTGACAGCAACACCGTGACAGTAAAAACCTTGACAGCAACGCCGTGACAGCACCATGACAACAAAACCGTGACAACAACACCATGACAACAACACCGTGACAACAGCGTGACAGCAAGAGCGTGTCAGCAGAACCAAGACAGCCAAACAGACACAACACCGTGACAACAACACCGTGATAACAGCGTGACGGCAACAGTGTGACAGCAAAAGCGTAACAGCAACTCCGGGACAACAACAGCGTGACGACTACACCATGACAGCAACACCGTGACAACAGCTTGACAGCATCACCGTGACAGCAACAGTGAGACAGCACCGTGACGGCAACACCGTGACGGCAACACCGTGACGGCAACAACAACAACTTGACTACAGCTTGACGACAACACTGTGACAGTGTTGTTGTCACAGTGTTCCTGTCAAGCTGTTGTCACAGTGTCGCCGTCACGGCGTTGCCGTCACGGCGTTGCCGTCACCCTGTTGCCATCACCCTGTTGCCGTCACGGTGCTATATCAATTTTGCTGTCACGGTGTTGCAGTCACGGTGCCGCTGTCTTTCTGCTGATGACAGGGAGTTGACGTCACGGTGTTGACGTCACGGTGCTGCCGTCACGCTGTTGCCGTCACGCTGTTGTCACGGTGTTGTTGTCACGCTGTTGTCACGGTGTTGCTGTCACCCTGTTGTCACGGTGTTGCTGTCACGGTGTTGCTGTCACGGTGTTGCTGTCACGGCGTTGCTGTCACGGCGTTGCTGTCACGGCGTTGCTGTGACGCTGTTGTCGTCACGCTGTTGTCATCACGCTGTTGTCGTCATGCTGTTGTCGTCACGCTGTTGCTGTCATGGAGTTGTCACGGTGTTGCAGTCATGGTGTTGTCACGCTGTTGCCGTCGCGGTGTTGCTGTCACGGTGCTGCCGTCACGCTGGGGCCATCGTCACCCTGGGGCCGTCGTCACGCTGGGGCCGTCGTCACGTTGTGCCCATCACGGTGCTGTCTCACTGTTGCTGTTACAGTGTTGTCATCACGCTGCTGCTGTCACTCTGATGCTGTCACGGTTTTGCTATCTCTGTGTTGTCACGGCATTGCTGTCACGGCATAGCTGTGACGGTTTTGTCATCACGCTGTTGTCGTCACGCTGTTGCTGTCATGGAGTTGTCACGGTGTTGCAATCACGGTGTTGCAGTCACGGTGTTGACGTCACGGTGTTGACGTCACGGTGTTGACGTCACACTGTTGTTTTCAAGCTGCTGTCATCACGGTGCTGTCATCAGGTTGTTGCCGTCACGCTGGTGTCGTCACGCTGGTGTCGTCGTCACGTTGTGGCAATCACGGTGCTGTCTCACTGTTGCTGTCACAGTGCTGTCGTCACGGTGCTGCTGTCACGGATTTGCTGTCACCGTGTTGTCACGGTGTCGCTGTCACAGTGTCACTGTCACCGTGTCACTGTCACCGTGTCACTGTCACCGTGTTGAAATTACGTTGTTGCCATCACGGTGCTGTCTCACTTTTGCTGTCACGGTGTTGTCGTTACGCTGCTGCTGTCTTTCTGCTGATGTCAGGGAGTTGCTGTCACGGTATTTTCACGCTGCTGCCGTCACGGTGTTGCCGTCACGCTTCTGCTGTCACGGTGTTGCCGTCATGGTGTTGCCGTCACGCTGTTGCCGTCACGGTGCTGCCGTCACGGTGCTGCCGTCGTCACGCTGGTGCTGTCGTCACGCTGGTGCTGTCGTCACGCTGGTGCTGTCGTCACGCTGGTGCTGTCGTCACGCTGGTGCTGTCGTCACGCTGGTGCTGTCGTCACGCTGGTGCCGTCATCACGCTGGTGCCGTCACGCTGTTGCTGTCGTCACGTTGTGCCCATCACGGTGCTGTCTCACTGTTGCTGTTACAGTGTTGTCGTCACGCTGCTGCTGTCACTCTGATGCTGTCACGGATTTGCTGTCACCGTGTTGTTACGGCAGTGTTGTCATCACGCTGTAGTAGTCACGCTGTAGTAGTCACGCTGTTGTCGTCACGCTGTTGTCGTTGTCACGCGGTTGTCGTCGTCACGCGGTTGTCGTCGTCACGCGGTTGTCGTCGTCACGCGGTTGCTGTCATGGTGTTGTCACGCTGTTGCAGTCATGGTGTTGTCACGCTGTTTCTGTCGCTGTGTTGCCGTCACGCTGTTGCCGTCACGCTGTTGCCGTCACGCTGTTGCCGTCACGCTGTTGCCGTCACGCTGTTGCCGTCACGCTGTTGCCATCACGCTGTTGACATGCTCTTCTTGTCACAGTGTTGTCACGGTGTTGCTGTCGTCACGTTGTTGCTGTCCCGGCATTGACACGCTGTTGCTGTCACGGTGTCGTCGCCACATTGTTGTTGTCACAGTGTTGCTGTCAAGCGGTCGTCACTTGCTGTCGTCACGCAGTTGCCGTCTTAACGCCGTTGCCGTTGTCACGCTGTTGATGTCATCACGCTGTTGCTGAAGTCACAGCGTGGCTGTCACGGCGTTGCTGTCACGTTGATGCTCTCACAGTGATGCTGTCAAGCTGTTGTCATGGTGTTGCTATCACGGTGTAGTCGTCACGCTGTTGTTGTCACGGTGTTGCTGTCACGCTGTTGCCGTCACGCTGTTATAACGGTGTTGTTGTCATGGTGTTGTTTCGGTGTTGCCGTCACGCTGCTGCCGTCACGCTGCTGCCGTCACGCTGCTGCCGTCACG
>NW_018364578.1:69953-73527 GCF_002078875.1 Numida meleagris | reverse complement strand
TGTTGCCGTCACGCTGTTGCCGTCACGCTGTTGCCGTCACGCTGTTGCCGTCATGCTTTTGTCACGGTGTTGTTGTCATGGTGTTGTCACGGTGTTGCTGTCACGGTGTTGCTGTCACGGTGTTGCTGTCACGGTGTTGCTGTCACGGTGATGCTGTCACGGTGATGCTGTCACAGTGTTATTGCCACAGTGTTGCTGTCAAGCTGTTGTCACAAAGTAGCCGTCACGCTGTTGCCGTCACTGTCTTGCAGTCACGCTGTTGTCTTCACGGTGTTGTCATCACTGTGTTGCCGTCAGGGTGTTGTGGTCACCGTGATGTAGTCACAGTCTTGTAACAGTGTTGTCACGGTGTTGTTGTCACGGTGTTGTCGTCACGGTGTTCCTGTCACGGTGTTGCTGTCACGGTGTTGTCACACTGGTGCCGTCACGGTGTTGCTGTCACGGTGTTGCCATAACGGTGCTGTCTCAGTTTTGCTGTCACGGTGTTGTCGTCACGCTGCTGCTGTCACTCTGCTGCTGTAACCGTGTTGCTGTCACGGTGTTGTGATGCTGCTGTTGACACGTTGTTGCTGTCACGGTGTTGCTGTCACGGTGTTGCTGTCACTGTGTTGCTGTCAAGCTTTTGTGGTCACGGTGTTGCTTTGACGCTGTTGTCGTCACGCTGTTGTCGTTACGCTGTTGTCGTCACGCTGTTGTCGTCACGCTGTTGTTCTAGTCACGCTGGTGCTGTCACACTGGTGCTGTCACGCTGTTGCTGTCTCGCTGTTGCTGTCTCGCAGTTGCTGTCACGCTGTTGCTGTCACGGTGTTGCTGTTACGGTGTGGTCGTCACGCTGTTGCCGTCACGCTGTTGCCGTCACGCTGTTCTTGTCACGGTGTTGTCACGGTGTTGCTGTCACGCTGTTGCTGTCACGGTGTTTCCGTCACGCTGTTGCTGTTGCGGTGTTGCCGTCACGGTGTTGTCACAGTGTTGCTGTCACGGTGTTGTCGTCACGGAGTTGCTGTCACGATGTTGCTGTCACTGTGTTGCTGTCAAGCTGTTTTCGTCACGCTGTTGCTGTGACGCTGTTGTCGTCACGCTGTTGCTGTCACGCTGTTGCTGTCAAGCTGTTGTCACATTGTTTCCCTCACAGTGATGCTGTCACGGTGTTACTGTCATGCTGTTGCTGTCACGGGATTGCCGTCATGGCGTGGTCGTCACAGCCCTGCCATCAAGCTGTTGTCAGAATGTTGTTGTCATAGTGTTGTTATCACGGCGTTGCTGTCACGGCATTGCTGTCACGGCGTTGCTGTCGTCACGGCGTTGCTGTCGTCACGGCGTTGCTGTCGTCACGGCGTTGCTGTCGTCACGGCGTTGCTGTCACGCTGTTGCTGTCACAGTGTTGATGTCCCGGCGTTGTCACGCTCTTGCTGTCATGGTGTTGTCATCACATTGTGGTTGTCACAGTGTTGCTGTCAAGCATTTGTCACGCTGTTGCTGTCGTCACGCTGTTGCCATCATCATGCTGTTGATGTCATCACGGTGTTGCTTGAAGTCTCGGCGTTGCTGTCACGGTGTTGCCGTCATGCTGTTGCCGCCTAGCTGTTGTCACGGTGTTGTTGTCATGGTGTTCCTGTCACGGTGTTGCTGTCACGGTCTTGCGGTCACGGTCTTGCGGTCACGGTGTTGCGGTCACGGTGTTGCGGTCACGGTGTTGCGGTCACGGTGTTGCGGTCACGGTGTTGCGGTCACGGTTTTGCGGTCACGGTGTTGCGGTCACGGTGTTGCTTTGACGGTGTTGTTGTCACGCTGTTGCCGTCATGGTGTTGTCGTCGTGCTGTTGTCGTCACGCTGTTGCCATCACGCTGTTGTCTCGTCACGGTGTTGCTGTCACGGTGTTATCGTTACGCTGCTGCTGTCACTCTGATGCTGTCATGGATTTGCTGTCACCGTGTTGTCACGCTGCTGCTGTCACGGTGTTGCTGTCACCGTGCTGCTGTCAAGGTGTTGCTGTGACGGTTTTGCTGTGACGGTGTTGTCGTCACGCTGCTGTCGTCATGCTGTCGTCGTCATGCTGTTGTTGTCGTCACACTGTTGTAGTCACGCTGTTGCTCTCATGGCGTTGTCATGGTGTTGCCGTCACGGTGTTGTCACGGTGTTGCTGTAACACAGTCTTTGTCACGGTCTTGTCTCGCTGTTGCTGTCACGGATTTGTTGTCAAGCTGTTGTCCTCACGGTGTTGCTGTAACGCTGTTGCTGTCACGCTGTTTCTGTCAAGCTGTTTTCATATTGATGCTGTCACAGTGATGCTGTCACGGTGTTACTATCACGCTGTTGCCGTCATGGGATTGCCGTCACGGCGTATCCGAAACAGCGTTGCAGTCAGGCTGTTGTCACACTATTGTTGTTACGGTGTTGTTGTCACAGTGTTGCTGTCACAGCGTTTCTGCCACGGCGTTCCTGTCGTCACGCTGTTGCTGTCGTCACGCTGTTGCTGTCGTCACGCTGTTGCTGTCGTCACGCTGTTGCTGTCGTCACGCTGTTGCTGTCATCACGGCTTTGCTGTCACGCTGTTACTGTCACAGTGTTGCTGTCGCAGCGTTGTCACGCTGTTGCTGCCACGGTGTTGTCTTCACATTGTTGTTGTCACAGTGTTGCTGTCAAGCGGTCGTCACGCTGTTGCCGTCGTCACGCTGTTGCNGTCGTCACGCTGTTGCCGTCGTCACGCTGTTTCTGAAGTCACGGCGTTGCAGTCGCGGCGTTGCAGTCACGGCGCTGCAGTCACGGCGTTGCAGTCATGGTGACGCTCTCTCGGTGACGCTGTCAGGCTGTTTTCATGGTCTTGCTGTCACGGTGTAGTCGTCACGCTGTTATTGTCACGGTGTTGCTGTCACACTGTTGCCGTCATGCTGTTGTCACGGCGTTGCCATCATGGCGTTGCCGTCACGGTGCGGTCTCAATATGCTGTCACGGTGTTGTCGTCACGCTGCTGCTCTCACTCTGCTACAGTCACGGTGTTGCTGTCACGGTGTTGTTTTCATTCTGCTGTCATCACGGTGCTGCCGTCACGCTGCTGCCGTCACGGTGCAGTCTCAATTTGCTGTCACGGTTTTGTCGTCCCGCTGCTGCTGTCCCGCTGCTGCTGTCCCGCTGCTGCTGTCACGGTGATGCAGTCACGGTGATGCAGTCAAGATGTTGTCACATTGTTGCCGTCACGCTGTTGCCGTCATGGTGCTGTATCAATTTTGCTGTCACGGTGTTGCAGTCACGGTGCTGCTGTTTTTCTGCTGATGTTAGGGAGTTGATGTCACGGTGTTCTTGTAACGGAGTTGACATCACGGTGTTCTTGTAACCGTGTTGACGTCACGGTGTTCTTGTAACCGTGTTGACGTCACGGTGTTGACGTCACGCAGTTGTCCCGGTGTTGCTGTCACAGCGTTGCTGTCACGGCGTTGCTGTGACACTGTTGTCGTCACGCTGTTGCCGTCACGCTGTTGCCATCACGCTGTTGACACGCTCTTCTTGTCACGGTGTTGTCACGGTGTTGCTGTCGTCACGTTGTTGCTGTCCCGGCGTTGACACGCTGTTGCTGTCA
>NW_018364578.1:59995-61946 GCF_002078875.1 Numida meleagris | reverse complement strand
TCGCCACATTGTTGTTGTCACAGTGTTGCTGTCAAGCGGTCGTCACTTTCTTGCTGTCGTCACGCAGTTGCCGTCTTAACGCCGTTGCCGTTGTCACGCTGTTGATGTCATCACGCTGTTGCTGAAGTCACAGCGTTGCTGTCACGGCGTTGCTGTCACGTTGATGCTCTCACGTTGATGCTCTCACGGTGATGCTCTCACGGTGATGCTCTCATGGTGATGCTGTCAAGCTGTTGTCATGGTGTTGCTATCACGGTGTAGTCGTCACGCTGTTGTTGTCACGCTGTTGTTGTCACGGTGTTGCTGTCACGCTGTTGCCGTCACGCTGTTATCACGGTGTTGTTTCGGTGTTGCCGTCACGCTGCTGCCGTCACGCTGCTGCCGTCATGCTGCTGCCGTCACGCTGCTGCCGTCACGCTGCTGCCGTCACAGTGCTGCCGTCACGGTGCTGCCGTCACGGTGCAGTCTCAATTTGCTGTCACGGTGTTGTCGTCCCTCTGCTGCTGTCACTCTGCTACAGTCATGGTGATGCAGTCACGGTGATGCAGTCAAGATGTTGTCACAGCGTTGCCATCACGCTGTTGCCGTCACGCTGTTGCCGTCACGGTGCTGTATCAATTTTGCTGTCACGGTGTTGCAGTCACGGTGCTGCTGTCTTTCTGCTGATGTCACGGCATTGACATCACGGCGTTGACGTGACTGCGTTGTCGTCACGGCGTTGTCGTCACGCTGTTGTCGTCACGCTGTTGTCATCACGCTGTTGTCGTCACGCTGTTGTCGTCACGCTGTTGCTGTCACCGTGTTGTCACGGCGTTGCTGTGACGGTTTTGTCGTCACGCTGTTGTCGTCGCACTGTTGTCGTCGCGCTGTTGGCGTCGCGCTGTTGGCGTCGCGCTGTTGCAGTCACGCTGTTGCAGTCGCGGTGTTATCACGGTGTTGCTGTCACGCTGTTGCCGCCACGCTGCTGCCGCCGCGCTGCTGCCGCCATGCTGCTGCCGCCACGGTGCAGTCTCAATTTGCTGTCAGGGTGTTGTCGTCCCGCTGCTGCTGTCACTCTGCTACAGTCACGGTGTTGCAGTCACGGTGATGCCGTCACGGTGATGCCGTCCCGGTGATGTATCACTTTTGCTGTCATGGTGTTGCAGTCACGATGCTGCTGCCTTTCTGCTGATTTCACGGTGTTGACGTCACGGTGCTGTCGTCACGGTTTTGCCGTCACGCAGTTGCCGTCACGCTGTTGCCGTCACGCTGTTGTTACAATGTTGCTGTCACGGTGTTGCTGTCATACTGTTGCCATCATGCTGTTGTCACGGTTTTGTTGTCATGGTGTTGTCACTGTGTTGCTGTCATGGTGTTTCCGTCACGCTGTTGCTGTCGCGGTGTTGCCGTCACGGTGTTGTCACAGTGTTGCTGTCACAGTGTTGTCGTCACGGTGTTGCTGTCAAGATGCTGTCGTCACACTGTTCCTGTCACGCTGTTCCTGTCACGCTGTTCCTGTCACGCTGTTCCTGTCACGCTGTTGCCGTCACAGTTATACTGTCACAGTGTTACTGTCACGCTGTTGCCGTCACGGGACTGCCGTCACGGTGTTGCAGACACGGTGTTGCCGACACGGTGTTGCTGTAAAGCTGTTGTCATAGTGTTGTTGTCATGGCGTTGCTGTCACGGCGTTGCTGTCACGGTGTTGCTGTCACGGCGTTGCTGACGTCACGGCGTTGCTGTCGTCATGGCATTGCTGTACACACGGCGTTGCTGTCCCGGTGTTGTCACGCTGTTGCCGTCACGGTGTTGTCGTCACATTGTTGTTGACACAGTATTGCTGTCAATCGGTCGTCACGCTGTTGCCGTCGTCACGGCGTTGCCGTCGTCACGGCGTTGCCTCGTCACGGCGTTGCTGTCACGGTGACGTTATCAAGCTGTTTTCACGGAGTTTCCGTCACGCTGTTGCCGT
>NW_018364578.1:54912-55884 GCF_002078875.1 Numida meleagris | reverse complement strand
TGTTTTCACGGAGTTTCCGTCACGCTGTTGCCGTCATGCTGTTGTCACGGTGTTGCCGTCACGGTGTTGCCGTCACGGCATTGCCGTCACGGTGCGGTCTCAATTTGCTGTCACGGTGTTGTCGTCACGCTGCTGCTCTCACTCTGCTACAGTCACGGTGTTGACGTCACGGTGTTGACGTCACTCTGTTGTTTTCATGCTGCTGTCATCACGGTGCTGTCATCACGGTGTTGCAGTCACGCTGCTGCCGCCACGCTGCTGCCGTCATGCTGCTGCCGTCGTCACGTTGTGGCAATCACGGTGCTGTCTCACTTTTGCTGTCACGGTGTTGTCGTTACGCTGCTGCTGTCTTTCTGCTGATGTCAGGGAGTTTCTGTCACGGTGTTGTCGTTAAGCTGCTGCTGTCTTTCTGCTGATGTCAGGGAGTTGCTGTCACTCTGGTGCTGCCGTCACGGTGCTGCTGTCACGCTGGTGCCGCCGTCACGCTGGTGCCGCCGTCACGCTGGTGCCGCCGTCACGCTGTTGCCGCCGTCACGCTGGTGCTCATCACGGTGCTGTCTCACTGTTGCTGTTACAGTGTTGTCGTCACGCTGCTGCTGTCACTCTGATGCTGTCACGGATTTGCTGTCACCGTGTTGTCACGGCATTGCTGTCACGGCGTAGCTGTGACGGTTTTGTCGTCACAGTGTTGTCGTCACGGTGTTGTCGTCACGGTGTTGCCGTCACGGTTTTGTCGTCGTTACACTGTTGTTGTCACACTGTTGCTGTCATGGAGTTGTCACGGTGTTGCAGTCATGGAATTGTCACGCTGTTGCTGTCGCGGTGTTGTTGTCACGGTGTTGCTGTCACGGTGTTGCCGTCACGGTGTTATCACGGTGTTGTCGTCGCGGTGTTGTTCTCGTCACACTGTTCTTTTCACGCTGTTGCCGTCACGCTGTTGCCGTTACGCTGTTCTTGTCACGGTGTTGTCAC
>NW_018364578.1:46782-50554 GCF_002078875.1 Numida meleagris | reverse complement strand
TGTTGCTGTCACGGTGTTGCTGTCACGGTGTTTCTGTCACAGTGTTGCTGACACGTTGTTGTTGTCACGGAGTTGCTGTCATGATGTTGCTGTCAAGCTGTTGTCGTCACCGTGTGGTTGTCACGCTGTTGTTGTCGTCACAATGTTGTTGCTGTCACGGTGTTGCTGTCAAGCTGTTGTCATGTTGTTGCTGTCATGGCGTTGTCACACTGTTGCTGTCACGTTGTTGCTGTCAATCTGTTGTCGTCACGCTGTTGTTGTCGTCACGCTGTTGTTGTCGTCACGCTGTTGTTGTCGTCACGCTGTTGTTCTCGTCACGCTGTTGTTGTCATCATGCTGTTGTTGCTGTCACGGTGTTGCTGTCACGGTGTTGCTGTCACATGTACCTGTCAAGCTGTTGTCATGCGGTCAAGGTGTTGCTGTCACGGTGTTGCCTTCACGGTGTTCCTGTCACGCTGTTTCTGTCATATTGCTGTTGTCACGGTGTTGCTGTCACGGTGTAGCTGTCAAGCTGTTGTCACATTGTTGCCGTCACGCTGTTGCCGTCTCGCTGTTGCTGGCACGCTGTTTTCGTCACGCTGATGCTGTCACGCTGTTTTCGCCACGGTGTTGCTCTCATGGTGTTGTCACGGTGTTGCTGTCACGGTGTTGCTGTCACGGTGTTGCTGTCACGGTGTTGCTGTCACGGGGCTGCTGTAACGGTGTTGCAGTCACGTTGTTGCTGTGACGGTGTTGATGTGACGGTGTTGCTGTCAAGCTGTTGTCACGGTGTTGCTGTCACGGCGTTGCTGTCACGGTGTTGCCGTCACGCTGTTGCTGTCACGGTTTTTCTCTGACATTGTTGCTGTCACGGTGTTGCTGTCACGGTGTTGCTGTCACGGTGTTGCTGTCACAGTGTTGCTGTCATGCTGTTGTTACATTGTTGATGTCACTGTGTTGCCATCACGTTGTTGCCGTCATGCTGTTTCCGTCACGCTTTTGCCGTCACGGTGTTGTTGTCACGATGTTTTCATCACGGTGTTGCAGTCACGGTGTTGCAGTCACGCAGTTGCAGTCACGCTGTTGCTGTCATGGTGTTGCTGTGACAGTGTTGACAGCAACAACGTCACAGGAACGCCGTGACAGCAACTGCGTGACAAATGCTTGACAGCTACACCGTGACAACATCACCGTGACAGCAACACCGTGACAGCAACATCAGCATGAAGACAACAGCGTGATGGCAACAGCTTGACGACAACAGCGTGACGACAGCAGCTTGACGAGAAAAGCTTGACGACAACAGCTTGACAACAACACCGGGACAGCAGCAGCGTGACAGCAGCAGCGTGACAACAACACCGTGACGACAACACCGTGACAGCAACACCGTGACAACAGCTTGACAGCAACACCGTGACGACAACACCGTGACGACAACTCCGTGACGACAACACCGTGACGACGCCGTGATGCCAACAGCGTGACGGCAAAAGTGTGACAGCAACAGCGTGGCAGCAACAATGTGACAGAAACACTGTGACGGCAACACCGTGACGGCAACACCGTGACGACAAAACCATGTCAGCAACACCGTGACAACAACACCGCGACAACAGCTTGACGACAACTCCTTGACGACAACACCGTGACGACAACACCGTGACGGCAACAGCATGACGGCAACAGCGTGACGGCAACCACGTGAACACAGCGTGACTGGAAAAGAGTGACGACAACAGAGTGACAGGGACACTGTGATAGCAACACAGTGACAGCAACAGTGTGACAACAGCTTGACAGCAACACTGTGACAGCAACATTGTGACTGCAACACCGTGACAGCAACACCGTGACAGGTACACCGTGACAGCAACTCCTTGACAGCACCGTGACAACAACACCGTGACAACAGCGTGATGGCAAAAGCATGAAGGCAACAGAGTGACGGCAACACTGTGAGAACAGCTTGGCAGCAAAACTGTGACAACAACACTGTGATAGCAATATTGTGACTGCAACACGGTGACAGCAACTCCGTGACAGCAACACCGTGACAGCGACAAAAGCGTGATGACAACAAAAGCGTGACGACAACAGTGTGATGGCAAGAGCGTGACGACAACAGCGTAACAACAGCACAGTGAAGACAAGAGCTTGACAGCAACACCGTGACAGCAACACCGTGGCAGCAACAACGTGACAGCAACACCATGACAGCAACACCATGGCGACAACACCGTGACGACAACACCATGACGACAACACCGTGACATCAACACCCTGACAAGAGCATGACAGCAACACCGTGACGACAACACCGTGACAGCAACACCGTGACGACAACACCGTGACGACAACACTGTGACAACAACACCGTGACAGCAACTGTGAGACAACACCGTGATGGCAACACCGTGACGACAACAGCGTGACGACAACACCATGACGACAACAGCGAGACAGCAACAACGTGACAACAGCTTGACAGCAACACCGTGACGACAACACCGTGACGACAACACCGTGAACAACACCGTGACAACAGCGTGACGGCAACAGCGTGATGGCAAGAGCGTGACGGCAACAGCGTGATGGCAAAACCGTGACAGCGACACTGTGACAGCAACACCGTGACAACAGCACCGTGACAACACCGTGAACAACACCGTGACAGCAGCGTGACGGCAACAGCGTGACGGCAACAGCTTGATGGTAACACCGTGACGACAACAGTGTGACAACGGCTTGACCGCAACACTGTGATAAGGGCAAAGTGAAAGCAACAGCGTGACAGCAACACCGTGACAGCAAAACCGTGACAACAGCACCGTGACAACAACACTGTGACAACAGCGTGACGACAATAGCGTGACAGCAACAGCGTGACGGTAACAGCATGACGGCAACAATGTGACAACAGCATGACAGCAACACTGTGACAGCAGCAATGTGTCAGCAACACCATGACAGCAACAATGTGACAGAAACACCGTGACAGCTACTGCGTGACAGCAACGCCGTGACAGCAACGCCGTGAGTGCAACTTGACAGCAGAACTGTGACAGCAACACTGTGAGAGCAACAGCGTGACAGCAACACCGTGACTGCAACACCGTGACAGCAGCAGGGTGACAGCAACACCGTGACAGCAGCACCGTGACAAATCCGAGACGGCAACAGCGTGACAGCAACAGCTTGATGACAACAGCGTGACGACTACAGCGTCACAGCAGCACCGTGACGGCAACAACTTGACAGCCACACATTGATAGCAACACCGAGACAACAGCGTGACAGCAACGCCGTGACGACAGCAACAGCATGACGACTGCAGCAGCGTGACGACAACAAAAGCGTGACGGCAAAACCGGGACAGCAGCAGCGTGACAGCAACACCGTGAGAGCAACTGTGAGACAACACCGTGACGGCAACACCGTTACCCAACAGTGTGACAACACCGTGACAGCAACGCCGTGACGACAGCAACGACACGACAACAGCAACAGCGTGACAACAGCAACATCGTGACAACAACAAAAGCGTGACGGCAACACCGTGACGTCAACACCGTGACAGCAGCAGCATGACAGCAGCAGCGTGACGATAACACCATGACAGCAACAGTGAGACAACAGCGTGACGGCAACAGCGTGACGGCAACAGCGTGACGGCAACAGCATGACGGCAACAGTGTGACGGCAACAGCGTGACGGCAACAGCGTGATGGCAACAGCGTGACAGCAACAGCGTGACAGCAACAGTGTGACGACAAAACCGTGTCACCAACAC
>NW_018364578.1:45045-46475 GCF_002078875.1 Numida meleagris | reverse complement strand
GTCGTCACGCTGTTGCCGTCGTCACGCTGTTGCTGAAGACACGGCGTTGTTGTCATGGTGTTGCTGTCATCCCGCCTTTCTGTCTCGCTGTTACTGTCACAGTGTTGCTGTCGCGGCATTGTCACGCTGTTGCTGTCACGGTGTTGTCTTCACATTGTTTTTGTCACAGTGTTGCTGTCAAGCGTTCGTCACGCTGTTGCCGTCGTCACGCTGTTGCCATCGTCACACTGTTGCCGTCGTCACGCTGTTGATGTCATCACGCTGTTGCTGAAGACACGGCGTTGTTGTCACGGTGTTGCTGTCCCAGATTTGTCACGCTGTTGCTGTCGCGGTGATTCTGTCACATTGTTGTTGTCACAGCGTTGCTGTCACGGTGTTTTCATGCTTTTCCTGTCACAGTGTTGCTGTCCCGGCCTTGTCACACTGTTGCGGTCACGGTGTTGTCGTCACATTGTTGTTGTCACAGCGTTGCTATCACGGTGTTGTCTCTGTGTTGGTGTCACGGTGTTTCTGTCACGGTTTTGCTGTCACGGTGTTGCTGTGACGCTGTTGTCGTCACGCTTTTGCTGTCGTCATGCTGTAGCAGTCACGCTTCTGTTGCCACGCTGTTGACGTCACGCAGTTGTTGCCTTCACAATGTTGTTCCTGTCATGGTGTTGCTGTCATGGTGTAGTTGTCATGCTGTTGTCACGCTGTTGCTGTCACGCTGTTGCCGTCACGGTGTTGCCGTCACGGTGTTGCCGTCACGGTGTTGCTGTCAGGGTGTTGCTGACACAGTGTTACTGTCACATTGAAGCTCTCATGCTGTTGTCACACTGTTGCGGTCACAGCATTGCTCTCACGGTGTTGCCTTCACGGTGTTCCTGTACCGAGGTTTCTGTCACATTGCTGCTGTCACGGTGTTGCTGTCACGGTGTTGCTGTCACGCAGTAGCTGTCAACCTTTTGTCAAATTGTTGCCATCACGCTGTTTCCGTCTCACTGTTGCCAGTACGCTGTTGCCGTCACTCTGTTGCCGTCACGCTGTTGCTGTCACAGTGTTTCGTCATGGTGTTGCTGTCATGGTGTT
Organism: Numida meleagris; assembly: GCF_002078875.1. Lineage (NCBI taxonomy): Eukaryota > Metazoa > Chordata > Aves > Galliformes > Numididae > Numida > Numida meleagris. The sequence continues at coordinate 45,407 of NW_018364578.1, read as the reverse complement.
GCTGTCACGGTGGTACAGTCATGCTGTTGCTGTCACGCTGTTGCTGTCACAGTGTAGTTCTCACGGTGTTTTGCAGTCAAGCTGTTGTCACAGTGTTGCCGTCACGCTGTTGCCGACACGCTGTTTCCGTCACGGTGTTGTCGTCACGGTGTTTTCATCACGGTATTGCTGTCCAGCTGTTGTCACAGTGTTGCTGTCACCGTCTTGTTGTCACGGTCTTGTCGTCACGGTGTTGTCGACACGGTGTTGCTGTCAGTGTGTTGCTCTCACGGTGTTGTCACACTGTTGCTGTCACGGTGTTGCTGTCACGGTGTTGCTGTCACGGTGTTGCTGTCACGGGGCTGCTGTCACGGTGTTGCTGT
>NW_018364578.1:39591-40982 GCF_002078875.1 Numida meleagris | reverse complement strand
TGACGGCAACAGCGTGACGGCAACAGCGTGACGGCAACAGCATGACGGCAACAGCATGACGGCAACAGCGTGACTGCAACAGCGTGACGGCAACAGCGTGACGGCAAGAGCATGACGGCAAGAGCATGACGGCAACGCCGTGACAACAAAACCGTGACAACAGCATGACAGCAACACTGTGAAACCAACACTGTGACAGAAACAATGTGACAGAAGCATGACAGCAACACTGTGAAAGTAAGACCGTGACATCAACGCCGTGACAACACCGTAAGAGCAACACCTTGATAGAAACACCGTAACAGCAGAACCGTGACAACGCCCTGACAGCAACAGCATGACAGCAACAATGTGACGGCAGCAACAGCGTGACTACAGCTTAACAGCAATGCTGTGACAACAACAATGTGACGGCAACAGCGTGACGGCAACAGCGTGACGGCAAGAGCGTGACGGCAACAGCGTGACGGCAACACCGTGACGGCAACAGCGTGACGGCAACACCGTGACGGCAACAGCGTGACGGCAACAGCGTGACAACAGCTTGACAGCAACACTGTGACAACAACAGTGTGACAGCAACAGTGTGACAGCAACACGGTGACAGCAACACCGTGACAACAGCGTGAACAACACCGTGACAACAGCGTGACGGCAACAGCGTGACGGCAAAACCGTGACGGCAACGCCGTGACAACAAATCCGTGACAACAGCGTGACAGCAACAGCGTGACCGCAACCGCGTGACGGCATCACTGTGAAAGCAACACTGTGACAGCAACAATGTGACAACAGCTTGACAGCAACACTGTGGTAGTAATACGATGTCAGCAACATCGTGACAGCAACACCGTGACGACAACAACCTGACAACAACACCGTGACAGCAACACCATGACAGCAACACCGTTGCGCCAACACCGTGACGACAAAACCATGACGACAACACTGTGACAGCAACAGCGTGACAGGAACAGCGTGACTGCAACACCGTGACAGCAGCAGGGTGACTGCAACACCGTGACGGCAACACCGTGACGGCAACACCGTGACGGCAACACCGCGACGGCAACAGCGTGATGGCAACAGCGTGATGGCAACACTGTGAAAACAGCGTGACGGCAACTGCGTGACAGCAACACCGTGACAGCAACACCGTGACAGCAACACCGTGACAACACCGTGAACAACACCGTCACAATAGCGTGACGGCAACAGCGTGACGGCAACTGCGTGACGGCCACAGCGTGATGGCAACTGCGTGACGGCAACTGCGTGACGGCCACAGCGTGACGGCAACACTGTGACAACAGCTGGACAGCAACACCGTGACAGTAACACCGTGACAGCAACATCGTGACAGCAACAATGTCAGCAACACCGTGACAGCA
>NW_018364578.1:30755-39525 GCF_002078875.1 Numida meleagris | reverse complement strand
CAACACTGTGACAACAGCTGGACAGCAACACCGTGACAGTAACACCGTGACAGCAACATCGTGACAGCAACAATGTCAGCAACACCGTGACAGCAACACCGTGACAACACCGTGACGACAACACCGTGAGAACAACACCGTGTCGACAACAGCGTGAGAACAACACCGTGTCAACAACACTGTGACAACAGCNACCGTGACAACACCGTGACGACAACACCGTGAGAACAACACCGTGTCGACAACAGCGTGAGAACAACACCGTGTCAACAACACTGTGACAACAGCGTGACGGCAACACCGTGATTGAAACAGCGTGATGCATACACTGTGACAAGATCTTGACAGCAACTCTGTGTTAGCAACAATGTGTCAGCAACAGCTTGACAGCAACAATGTGACAGAAACTCCGTGACAGCAACAACATTGTGACTACAACAACAGCGTGACGACAAAAGCGTGACGGCAACACCGTGACGACAGCAACAGCATGACGACAACAGCGTGACGACAACAGCGTGACGACAACAGCCTCACAGCAACACCGTGACAGCAATGCCGTGACAACACTGTGACAGCAACACCTTGACAGCAACACCGTGACAGCAACAGCGTGACAGCAGCAGCGTGACAGCAACAGCGTGACAGCAACAGCGTGACAGCAACAGCGTGACGGCAACAGCGTGACGGCAACACTGTGACAACAGCTTGAAAGCAAAACTGTGACAGCAACATCGTGACAGCAACAGTGTGACAACGCCGTGACAGCAACAGCATGACAACAGCTTGATAGCTACACCATGACAGCAAAACCATGACAGCAACACCTTGACAGCAACACCGTGACGACAACAGCGTGACAGCACCGTGACGACAGAAGCTTGACAGCAACACCGTCACAGCAACAACGTGACAGTAACACCGTGACAGCAGCACCGTGACAGCAACACCGTGACAGTAACACCGTGACAGCAGCACCGTGACAGCAACACCGTGACAGCAACACCATGAAAGCAACACCGTGGCGACAACACCGTGACGAGAACACCGTGATGACAACACCGTGATGACAACACCGTGACGACGCCGTGATGGCAACAGCGTGACGGCAACACAGTGACAGCAGCACCGTGACAGCAACACTGTGAAAACAGCTTACAGCAACTCTGTGACAACAACTCTGTGACAGCAACACCGTGACAGCAACACCGTGACAACATCGTGACAACAACACCGTGACAACATCGTGACAACAACACCGTGACGACAACACCTTGACGACAACACCATGATGACAACAGTGTGACGGCAACAGCGTGACGGCAACACCTTGACAACAGCGTGATAGCAACAGCGTGATGGTATCACCGGGATGACAACTGTGTGACAACAGCTTGATGGCAACACTGTGATAGCAATGGTGTGACAGCAACACTATGACAGAAATAATGTGAGAGAAACACCGTGACATCACCAACAGAGTGACGTCAACAACAGCATGATGACAACAGCGTGACAACTGCTTGACAGCAAATAAAGTGACAACAGCGTGACTGCAGTAGCGTGACGGCAACAGCGTGACGGTAACAGTGTGACGCAGACACTGTGGCAACAATGAGAGCAACACTGTGACAGCAACAATGTGAAAGAAACACCGTGACAGCAACACCGTGACGACAACACCATGACAACTACACCGTGACGACTACACCGTGACATCAATACCGTGACGACCCTGTGACGGCAACAGCGTGACTGCAACACCGTGACAGCAAAACCGTGACAACAGCACCGTGACAACAACGTGATGGCAACAGCGTGATGGTAACAGCGTGACAGCAACAGTGTGACGGTAGCACCGTGACGGCAACAATGTGACAACAGCTTGACAGCAACACTGTGACAGGAACAATGTGACAGCAACACCATGAAAACAAAAATGTGACAGCAACACCGTGACAGCAACACCGTGACAGCAACAGTGTGACAATGCCGTGAAAGCAACAGCAGGACAACAGCTTGATAGCTACACCGTGACAGCAAAACCGTGACAGCAACACCGTGACAGCAACAACAGCGTGACGTCAACACCGTGACGACACCAGCGTGACAACAACACCGTGACAGCAACACCATGAGAGCAACAACGTGGCGATGAAACCGTGATGACAACACCGTGACGACAAGACCATGACTAGAACACCATGACGACAACACCGTGACGACGCCGTGACGGGAACAGCTTGACGGAAACAGCGTGACGGCAACAGAGTGACGGCAACAGTGTGACAACAGCTTGACAGCTACAGCGTGACAGCAACACCATGACAGCAACACAGTGACAGCAACACCGTGACAGCAACAACATCGTGACGACTACAGCGTGAAGACAACACCGTGACGACAACAGCTTGACAGCAACACCGTCACAGCAACACCGTCACAGCAACAACGTGCCAGCATCACCGTGACAGCAACACGGTGACAACACCGTGACGGCAACAGCGTGACGGCAACAGCGTGACGGCAGCAGTGTGACGGCAACACCATGACGGCAACAGCATGACAGGAACACCGTGAAAACAGCGTGACGGCAACAGCGTGACAGCAACACCGTGACGACAAGACCGTGACGACTATACCGTGACAGCAACAACGTGACAGCAACAACGTGACAGCAAGTGTGACAACGCCGTGACAGCAACAGCATGACGACAGCTTGATAGCTACACCATGACAGCAAAACCGTGACAGCAACACCGTGACAGCAACAACAGCGTGACGGCAACAGCGTGAAGACAACAGTGTGATAACAACACCGTGACGACAACAGCTTGACAGCAACACCGTCACAGCAACAACGTGACAGCAACACCGTAACAGCAGCACCGTGACTTGCAACAACGTGACAGCAACACCATGAGAGCAACACCGTGACGACAACACCGTGACGACAACACCGTGACGACAACACCGTGACGACAACACCGTGACGACAACACCGTGACGACGCCGTGACGGGAACAGCGTGAAGGCAACAGTGTCACAACAGCTTGACAGCAAAAGCTTGACAACAACACTGTGGCAGCAACAACGTGACAGCAACAGCGTGACTGCAACACTGTGACAGCAGAAGCGTGACGACAACACCGTGACAGCAACACTGTGTCTCCACTGTGATGACAACATCGTGACGACAGCACCGTGACAGCAACAGCGTGACAGCAACAGCATGACGACCACAGCGTGATGACAACAGCGTCACAGCAACACTGTGAAGACAACAGCTTGACATCCACACCGTAACAGCAACACAGTGACAACAGCGTGACAGCAACACCTTGACAGCGACAACGTGAAAGCAACAGCGTGACAACGCCGTGATAGCAACACCGTGACAGGAACAGCGTGACGACAGCAACCATCGTGACGACAGCTTGACAGCAACGCTGTGACAAAAACAATGTGACGACATCACTGGGACAGCAACCTTATGAAAACTCCGGGACAGCAACGCTGTGACAGCAACAGCGTGAGAACACCGGGACAGCAACTCTGTGACAACAACAATGTGAAAGAAACACCGCGACAACAACAGCGTGACAAAGCCAGGTCAGAAACACTAAGACAGAAACAGTGTGACAACAACAGCTTGACAGCATCACTGTGACAGCAACACCATGACAGTAACAGCGTGACAGTAACAGCGTGAGGACAGTAACAGCGTGAGGACAGCAACAGCGTGACGACAGCAACAGCGTGACGACAGCAACAGCGTGACGACAGCAACAGCGTAACGACAGTTTGACAGCAACACTGTGACAGCAAAGCCGTGACAGCAACGCTGTGACAGCAATGCCGTGACGTCAGCAACAGCATGATGACAACAACACTATGACGGCAACACCGTGACGGCAACAGTGTGACAACACTGTGAGAGCAACACCGTGAGAGCAACACCGTCACAGTAACACCGTCACAGCAAAACGGTGACACCAGCAGCGAAACAGCAGCACCGTGACGACAAGACCGTGACAGCAACAGGGAGACAACATCGTGACAGCAACACCGTGACGGCAACAATGAGACAACAGCTTGACAGCAACACTGTGACAGCAACAATGTGACAGCAACACCGTGACAGCAACACCGTGACAGCAACACCGTGACAGCAACAGTGTGACAACGCCGTAACAGCAACAGCATGACAGCAGCTTGATAGCTACACCGTAACAGCAAAACCGTGACAGCAACACAGTGACAGCAACACCGTGACAGCAAAAACATCGTGATGACTATAGCGTGACCACAACACCGTGACGACAACAGCTTGATTGCAACACCGTGCCAGCAACACCGTGGCAGCCACACCGTGACAGCAACAGCATTGTGATAGCAGCAGCGTGACAGCAGCAGCGTGACGACAACACTGTGACAACACAGTGACAGCAACAGCGTGACAACACCGTGACAGCAACACCGTGACGACAACACCGTGACGTCAACACCGTGACGGCAACAGTGTGACAACAACAGTGTGAAAACACTGTGACGGCAACACTGTGACAGCAACACCGTGAAAAAACACCGTGACAGCAACACCGTGACGACAACACTGTGACGACAACACCGTGACGACAACTCCGTGACGACAACAAGAGCGTGACGACAACAGCGTGACGACAACAGCGTGACGACTAGAGCTTGACAGCAACACCATGACAGTAACACCGTCACAGCAACGCCGTGACAGCAACAGTGTGACAGCAACACCGTGACAGCGGCACAGTGACAGCAACGCCATGACAGCAGCAGCGTGACGACAACACCGTGACAACAACACAGTGACAGCAACAGTGTGACAACACCGTGACTGCAACTCCGTGACGGCAACACCGTGACAACGCCGTGACAACGCCGTGACAACGCCGTGACAGCAACAGAGTGACGGCAACAGCATGACGGTAACAGCGTGACAGCAGCAGCGTGACGACAACACCGTGACGACAACACAGTGACAGAAACAGTGTGACAACACCGTGACGACAACACCGTGACGACAACACCGTGACGACAACGCCGTGACAACACCGTGACAGCAACAGCATGACGGCAACAGCGTGACGGCAACAGCGTGACTGCAACAATGTGATAGCAACACCGTGACGGCAACACCGTGGCAACACCATGACAACTACACCGTGACAACAGTGTGACGGCAACAACGTTACGGCAACAGCGTGCCGGCAACAGCGTGCTGGGAACAGCATGACGGCAACACCGTGACGAAAACAGCGTGAGAGCAACAGCGTGACAACAGCTTGACAGCAACAACGTGACAGCAACACAGTGAGAGGAACAACAGCGTGACAACAACAGCGTGACAGCAACAGCGTGAAAGCAACAACGTGACAGAAAAACCATGACAGCAACACCGTGACAGTAGCAGCGTGACGACAAAACCGTGACGAGGACACAGTGAGAGCAACAGTGTGACAACTCCGTGACGGCAACACTGTGTCAGCAACACCGTGACTACAGCTTGACAGCAACACTGTGACAACAACACCGTGACGACAACACCGTGACAGCAACACCTTGAGTACAGCTTAACAACAATACCGTGACGACAACACTGTGACGACAACACCGTGACGACGCCGTGACGGTAACTACGTGACGGCTACAGCGTGACTGCAACACCGTGACAGCAACGCCGTGACAGCAAAACCATGACAGCAACACCGTGACAACACCAGGACAACAACACCGTGACAACAGCGTGACGGCAAAAGCATGACGGCGACACCGTGACGGCAACACCGTGACAAAAGCTTGACAGCAAATCTGTGAAAACACTGTGACAGCAACAGCGTGACTTCAAAACCGTAACAGCAACACCGTGACAGCAACACCGTGACAGCAACACCGTGACGACAACACCGTGACAACAACACCGTGACTGCAACAGCGTGACAGCAACAGCGTGATGGCAACACCGTGACGGCAACAGCGTGACGGCAACAGCATGACGGCAGCTTGACGGCAACACTGTGACAGCAACACCGTGGCAGCAACAGTGTGACAACGCCGTGAAAGCAACAGCAGGACAACAGCTTGACAGCTACACCGTGACAGCAACACTGTGACAGCAACACCGTGACAGCAACACTGTGACAGCAACTACAGAGTGACGTCAACAGTGTGACGACAACAGCGTGACATCAACAGCGTGACAACAACACCGTGACGACAAGAGCTTGACAGCAACACCGTGACAGCAACACCGTCACTGAAGCAACGTGACAGCAACACCGTGAGAACAACAGTGTGACAGCAACACCGTGACAGAAACACCGTGACAGCAACGGCAACAATGTGACAACAGCTTGACAGCTACACCATGACAGCAACACCGTGACAGCAACAACAGCGTGACCACAACAACAGCGTGACCACAACAGAGTGACAACAGCACCGTCACGACAACAGCGTAACGACAACACCGTGACAACAGCGTGACGGCAACAGCGTGACGGCAACACTGTGATAACATCTTGACAGCAAAACTGTGACAAGAACAATGTGACAGCAACAGCGTGACAGCAACAGAGTGACTGCAACACCGTGACAGCAACACCATGACAACACCGTGACGACAACAACGTGACGACAACACCGTGACGACAACAGCTTGAAGGCAACTGTGTGCCGGCAACAGCATGCTGGCAATAGCGTGAAGAAAACAGCGTGACAACAGCAGCATTACGGCAACACCGTGACGGAAAAAGTGTGATGGTTACAGCGTGACGGCAACATCGTGACGACAACAGCGTGACGGCAACAGCTTGACTGCAACACCGTGACGGCAACAGCTTGACAGCAACAGCGTGACAGCAACACCGTGACAACACCGTGACAGCAACACCGTGACAACAGCGTGACGGCAACAACGTGACGGCAACACCGTGACAGCAACAGTGTGACAACGCCGTGACAACAACACTGTGACAACAGCGTGACGGCAACAGCATGACGGCAACAGCGTGACGGAAACACTGTTAAAAGACCTTGACAGCATCACCGTGACAGCAACACCGTGAAAGCAACACCGTGACAATAACAGTGTGACGAAACCATGACGGAAGCACCGTGACAGTAACACTATGATGACAACACTGTGACAACAACACCGTGACAGCAACACCGTGACTACAGCTTGACAGCAACTCCGTGACGACAACACCGTGACGACAACGCCGTGATGACAACACCGTGACGACACCGTGACGGTAACTGCGTGACAGCTACAGCACGACGGCAACAGCGTGATGACAACACTGTGACAACATCTTGACAAAAAACCTGTGAGAACAACACTGTGACAGCAACAGCGTGACAGCAACAGTGTGACAACGCCGTGACAGCAACAGCATGACATCAGCTTGTCAGCTACACCGTGACAGCAACACCGGGACAGTAACAACACGTGACGACAACAACAGCGTGACCACAACACGTGACGACAACAACAGCGTGACAACAGCACCGTGACGACAACAGCGTGACAACAACAGCGCGACAACAACACCGTGACGACAACGGTTTGACAGCAACTACGTGACAGCAACACCGTCACAGAAACAACGTGACAGCAACATCGTAACAGCAACACCGTGACAGCAACAATGTGTCAGCAGCAGCGTGACGAGTACACCGTGATATCAACACCGTGACTGCAACAGTGTGACAGCAACACTGAGGCGACAACACCGTGACGACAACAGCGTGACGACAATACCTTGACAGCAACACCGTGAAAAACAGCTTGAAAGCAACACCGTAACAACACTGTGACAGCAACACTGTGACAGCAAGAGCGTGATTTCAACAGTGTGACAACACCGTGATGGCAACACCGTGAGAACAACACCGTGAGAACAACAGCGGGACGGTAACAATGTGTCAACAGCTTGACAGCATCACATTGACAGCAACAATGTGGCAGAAACACCGTGACATCAACACTGTGACAGCAATGCCGTGACAGCAACGCCATGACAACAACAGTGTGACAACGCCGTGACAGCAACAGCATGACAACAGCTTGACTGCTACACTGTGACATCAACACCGTGACTGAAGCACCGTGACTGCAAAGCCGTGACAGCAACGCTGTGACAGCAACAGCTTGACAGAAACACCGTGACGTCAGCACCGTGACGGCAACAGTGTGACGGCAACACCGTGGCGACAACACCGTGACGACAGCACAGTGACGACAACACCGTGACGACAACGCCGTGACGACAACACCGTGACAGCAAAACCGTGACAGCAACACCGTGACAACACCGTGACAACAACACCGTGACAACAGCTTGACGACAACACCATGACGACAACAGCGTGAAGACAACACCGTGACAGCAACACCATCACAGAAACACCGTGAAAAACAGCCTGACAGCAACACCGTGACGACAAGACCGTGATGACAACACCGTGAACGGCAACACCGTGACAACAGCGTGACGGCAACAGCGTGACGGCAACAGCGTGACGGACACAGCGTGACGGCAACACTGCGACAACAGCTTGACAGCAAAACTGTGACAAAAACACTGAGACAGCAACAGCATGACAGCAACAGTGTGACACCACCGTGACGGCAACACCGTGACGGCAACAGCGCGACGACAACAGCGTGAGGACAACACCGTGACGTCAACACCGTGACGACAACACCGTGACAGCAACACCGTGATGA
>NW_018364578.1:25352-30416 GCF_002078875.1 Numida meleagris | reverse complement strand
CAACAGCGTGACGGCAACAGCGTGACGGCAGCAGCGTGACAGAAACAGCGTGATGGTAACAATGTGTCAACAGCTTGACAGCATCACTTTGACAGCAACAATGTGACAGCAACACCGTGATAGCAACAATGTGACAGAAACACCGTGACAGCAGCTCCGTGACAGCAACTCCGTGACAGCAGCACCGTGACAGCAACACTGTGACAACAGCTTCACAGCAACACCGTGACGACAACACCATGACAGCTACTGCGTGACAGCAACAGCATGACGGCAACAGCGTGACGAAAACAGCGTGACGGCAACAGCGTGACGAAAACAGCGTGACGACAACACCGTGACGGCAACAGTGTGACGGCAACAGTGTGACGGCAACAGTGTGACGGCAACAGTGTGACAGCAACAGCGTGACAACACCGTGACAGCAACCCCGTGACAACAACACCGTGACAACAGCTTGACAACAACACTATGACTGCAACACCGTGACGACAGCACCGTTACGACGACATCGTGAAGACAAAAGCGTGACGGCATCACCGTGACGGCAACACCGTGACGGCAACAGCGTGACAGCAACACCGTGACGGCAACAACGTGACAGCAACAATGTGACAGCACCGTGACAGCAACACCTTGACAGCAACACTGTGAGAACAGCTTGACGACAACACCGTGACGACAACACCGTGACGACAACACCGTGACGACAACACCTTGACGACCAGAGCGTGACAGCAAAAGCGTGACGGCATCACCGTGACGGCATCACCGTGACGGCAACACCGTGACGGCAACAGCGTGACGACAAAAGCGTGACGGAAACAGCATGACAGAAATACTCTGACAACAGCTTGACAGCAACACTGTGACAACAACACTCTAACAGCAACACCGTGACAACAACACCGAGACAACACCGTGACAACAGCGTGATGGCAACCGCGTGACAGCAACACCGTGACAGCAACAGCGTGACAACACCGCGACAAGAACAGTGTGATAACAGAATGACGGCTACAGCGTGACGGCAACAGCATGACCGCAACAATGTGACAGCAACACCGTGACAGCAACACCGTGACAGCAACACCGTGACGGCAACACCGTGACGGCAACACCGTGACGACAAAAGCGTGACGGAAACAGCATGACAGAAATACTCTGACAACAGCTTGACAGCAACAGCGTGACAACAACACTCTAAGAGCAACACCGTGACAACAACACCGAGACAACACCGTGACAACAACACCGTGACAACAGCGTGATGGCAACAGCGTGTCAACAACTCCGTGACAGCAACAGCGTGACAACACCGCGACAAGAACAGTGTGACAACAGAATGACGGCTACAGCGTGACGGCAATAGCATGACCGCAACAATGTGACAACGACACCGTGACAGCAACACCGTGACGGGAACACCGTGATGGCAACACCGTGACAGCAACAACAGCTTGACGACAATAACAGCGTGACGACAACAGCGTGACGAAAACAGCGTGACGACAGCAGCGTGACGACAACGCCACGATGACAAGAGCTTGACAGCAACACCGTGACAGCAACACCGTGACAGCAACACCGTGACAGCAACACCGTGACAGGAGCAGCTTGACGCCAACACCGTGACGACAACACAGTGGCAGCAACAGTGTGACGACACCGCGATGGCAACTCCGTGACGGCATCACCGTGACGGCATCACCGTGACATCAACACTGTGACGGCAACAGTGTGACAGCAACAGTGTGACAACAACGTGACAACAGCGCCGTGTCGGCAACACCGTGACGGCAACACCGTGATGGCAACACCGTGACGGCAACAATGTGACAACAGCTTGACAGCGGTAGTGTGACAGCAACAGCGTGACAGCAACACCGTGCCAACAGCTTGACAGCAACGCCGTGACGACAAGAACTGCGTGACGACAAGAACTGCGTGACGACAAGAACTGCATGACGACAAGAACAGCGTGGCGACAAGAACAGTGTGACGACAACAGCGTGATGACAACTGCGTGACGACAGCACTGTGACAGCAACACCGTGAGAGCAACACCGTGACAGCGACACCGTGACGACAGCAACACCGTGAGAGCAACACCGTGACAGCAACACCGTGACGACAGCAACGCCGTGACAGCAACGCCGTGACAGCAACGCCGTGACAGCAACGCTGTGACAACAAATCTATGAGAACAACACTGTGACAACAGTTTGACAGCAATGCCGTGTCGGTTACGCCGTGTTGGCTACGCCGTGACGGCAATTCCATGACGGCAACAGCATGACAGTAACACCATGACAGCATCACTGTGACGGCAACAATGTGACAACCGCTTGACAGCAACAGCGTGACAGCAACAGCGTGACGACAACACCGTCACAGCAACACCGTGATGACAAGAGATTGACAGCAACACCGTGACAGCAACACCGTGACAGCAACATCGTGACAGCAACAACGTGACAGCAACTCTGTGACAACAACACCGTGACAGCAGCAGGGTGACAACAAGGTGACAGGAAAACCGTGACAGCAGCAGAGTGACAGCAGCAGCGTGATGACAACAAAGTGACAGCAACAGTGAGCCAGCACCGTGATGGCAACAACGTGAAGACAGCAACAGCGTGATGGCAACAGTGAGACAGCACCGTGATGGCAAAAACGTGTCAGCTACAGCGTGACGGCAACAGAGTGATGGCAACAGCGTGACGGCAACACCGTGACGGCAACAATGTGACAACAGCGTAACAGCAACAGCGTCACAACAGCTGGACAGCAACTCCGTGACAGCAACACCATTATGACAACTACAGCGTGACGACAACAGCAGCGTGACAACAACAGCAGCGTGACGACAACAGCGTGACGACAACACGGTCACAGCAACAGGGTGACCACAACAGCTTGATGGCAACACCGTGACAGGAACACCGTGACAGCAAAAACGAGACAGCAACACCGTGACAGCTGCAGTGTGACAACTCCATGACAGCAAGACCGTGACATCAGCAGAGAGACAACAGCAGCGTGACGACAACACCGTGTCAAAAAATGTGAGACAGCACCGTGATGGAAACATCGTGATGGAAACACCGTGACGGCAACACCGTGACGGGAACACCGTGACACCAACAGTGTGACACCAACAGTGTGACAACACCGTGACGGCAACACCGTGACGGCAACACCCTGACGACACCAAAGACGTGAAGACAGCAACGCCGTGACGACAGCAATGCCATGACAGCAGCGCCGTGACAGCAACGCCGTGACAGCAACACCGTGACAACAACACTGTGGCAACAACACTGTGACAACAGCATGACGGCAAAAGCGTGACGACAACAGCGTGACGGCAACACCGTGACAGCAACACTGTGACAACACCGTGACGGCAACACCGTGACTACAGCTTGACGACAACACCGTGACAACAACACCGTGACGAAAACAGCGTGACGCCAACACCGTGACGCCAACACCGTTACGGCAACAGCGTGACAATAGCTTGACAGCAACACCGTGACAGCAACAGCGTGACGGCATCACCGTGACAGCAACACTGTGACAACACCGTGACAGCAATACCGTGACTACAGCTTGACGACAACACCGTGACGACAACACCGTGACGAAAACAGCGTGACGCCAACACTGTGACGCCAACACCGTTACGGCAACAGCGTGACAATAGCTTGACAGCAACACCGTGACAGCAACAGCGTGACGGCAACAGCGTGAGAGCAACACCGTGATGGGAACACCGTGACGGCAACAATGTGACAACAGCTTGACAGCAACAGCGTGACAGAAACAGCGTGACAGCAACACCGTGGCAACAGCTTGACAGCAACAGCGTGACAGCAACAGCATGACAGCAACAGCGTGACAGCAACAGCGTGACATCAACACCGTGGCAACACCGTGACGACAACACCGTGACGACAACACCGTGACGACAACACCGTGACGACAACACCGTGACGGCAACAGCGTGACGGCAACACTGTGACAACAGCTTGACAGCAACTCCTTGACAGCAACACTGTGACAGCAACACTGTGACAGCAACACCGTGACAACAGTGTGACGGCAACAGTGTGACGGCAACAGCGTGACGGCTACAGCGTGACGGCAACAGCGTGACAACAGCGTGACGGGAACAGCGAGACAACACCGTGACAGCAACTGCGTGGCAGCAACTGCGTGGCAGCAACAATGTGACAGCAACACCGTGACAGCAACAACGTGACTACAGCGTGACGGCAACAGCGTGACGGCAACAGCGTGACGGCAGCAGCGTGACGGCAACAGCGTGACGGTAACAACGTGACGGCAACAGCGTGACGGCAACACCGAGACAACACCGTGACAACAACACCATGACATCAGTGTGACGGCAGCAGCGTAACAGCAACCCCGTGACAGCAACACCGTGACAGCAACACCGTGAGAAGAACAGCGTGAAAACAGAGTGTCGGCAACAGAGAGATGGCTACAGCGCGATGGCAATAGCGTGACGGCAACAGCGTCACAACAACAATATGACAACAACACTGTGACAACAGCTTGACAGCAGCGCCGTTTCGGCGATGCCGTGACGGCAAGAGCGTGACAGCAACACCGTGACGGCAACACCGAGACTGTAACAATGTGACAACAGCTTGTCAGAAACTGTTTGGCAGCAACAGCGTGACGGCAACAGCGTGATGGCAACAGTGTGACGGCAACACCATGATGGCAACAATGTGAGAAAAGCTTGACAGCAACAGAGTGACAGCAACAGTGTGAAGGCAACAGCGTGAAGGCAACACCGTGACGGCAACACCGTAACGGCAACAGTGTGACGACAACAGCGTGACAGGAAAAGTGTGACAAAACCGTGACAGCAACACCGTGACAACAACAGTGTGACAACAGCTTGACGACAAGACAGTGAACACAACACCGTGACGACAACACCGTGACAGCAACCGCGTAACAGCAACGGCGTGACAGCAACGGCGTGACGACAACAACGTGACAGCAACAGTGTGACAACACCGTGAC
>NW_018364578.1:18072-25107 GCF_002078875.1 Numida meleagris | reverse complement strand
ACAGCGTGACGGCAACAGCGTGACGGCAACAGCGTGACAACACCGTAACAGCAACACCGTAACAGCAACACCGTGAAAACAACACCGTAACAACAGCTTGACGACAACACCGTGACGGCAACACCGTGACGGCAAGAAATTGACGGCAACAGCGTGACGACAACAGCGTGACAAGAACTGCGTGACGGCAACAGCGTGACGGCAACAGCGTGACAGCCACAGCGGGACGACAACACCGTGACAGCAACACCATGAAAACAGCAGCTTGACAGCACCATCGTGACAGCAACGCCGTGAGTGCAACGCCACGACAGCAACACCGTGACAGCAACGCCGTGACAGCTACGCCGTGATGACTGCAACAGCGTGACGTCAGCAAAAGCGTGACGATAGCAACACCGTGACGACAGCAACACCGTGACGGCAACACCGTGAAGGCAACAGCGTGACGACAACACCGTGACAGCAACAGCGTAACGGCAACAGCGTAACGGCAACACTGTGAAAACAGCTTGACAGCAACACTGTGACAACTACACTGTGAAAACAACAACGTGACAGAAAAACCGTGACAACAACACCATGACAGCAGCACCGTGACAGCAACACAGTGACAACAGCTTGATGGCAACACCGTGACTTCACCACGGTGACAGCAACACAGTGACAACACTGTGACAAAATCTCCGAGGCAACAGCGTGACGACAACAGCGTGACAACAGAGTGACGACAACACCGTGACGGCAACGGCGTGACGGCAACGGCGTGACGGCAACAGCGTGACGGGAACACCGTGACAGCAACAGTGTGACAACACCGTGATGACAACAGCTTGACGACAACAGCGTGACAGCAACAGCGTGACGGCAACACTGTGACAGCAACACTGTGACAACAGCACAGTGACAGCAGCAGCGTTACAGAAACACGGTGAGTGCAACAACATGACAGCAACAGCGTGACAGCAACACCGTGACAACAACACCGTGACAACAACGTGACGGCAACACCGTGACAGCAACACCGTGACAGCAACACCATGACAGCAACACCATGACAAGAACAGCGTGGCAACAGAGTGACGGCAACAGCGTGACGACAACAGAGTGACGGCAACTCCATGACAATAACACTATGACAACAACACTGTGACAACAGCTTGACAGCAATGCTGTGTCGGCAACACCGTGTTGGCTACGCCGTGACGGCAATCCCGTGACGGCAACAGCATGACAGTAACACCGTGACAGCATCACTGTGACGGCAACAATGTGACAACAGCTTGACAGCAACAGCGTGAAAGCAACAGCGTGACGACAACACCGTCACAGCAACACTGTGATGACAACAGATTGACAGCAACATCGTGACAGCAACAACGTGATGACAACACCATGACAACAACAACGTGACGACAACACCGTGACAAGAACAGTGTGACAACACCGTGACAGCAAAAGCGTGACAGCAGAGCCGTGATGACAGCAATAGCGTAAAACAGGAACAGCGTGAAGACAGCAACACCGTGACGACAGCAGCGCCGTGACAACAGCAGCGCCGTGACGACAGCAGCGCCATGACGACAACAACGCCGTGACAGCAACACTGTGACAGCAACGCCGTGACAACAACACTATGACAACAACACTGTGACAACAGCTTGACAGCAACGCTGTGTCGGCAACACCGTGTTGGCTACGCCGTGACGGCAATCCCGTGATGGCAACAGCATGACAGTAACACCGTGACAGCATCACTGTGACGGCGACAATGTGACAACAGCTTGACAGCAACAGCGTGACAGCAACAACGTGACAGCAACTCTGTGACAACAACACCGTGACAGCAGCAGGGTGACAACAAGGTGACAGGAAAACAGTGACAGCAGCAGAGTGACAGCAGAAGCGTGATGACAACACAGTGACAGCAACAGTGAGACAGCACCGTGATGGCAACAACGTGAAGACAGCAACAGCGTGATGGCAAAAGTGAGACAGCACAGTGATGGCAAAAACGTGACGGCTACCGCGTGACGGCAACAGAGTGACGGCAACAGCGTGACGGCAACACCGTGACAACACCGTGACAACACCGTGACAGCAACACTGTGACAGCAACACCGTGACAGCAACACCATGACAACAACAACGTGACTACAGCTTGACGACAACACCATTATGACAACAGCGTGATGGCAACATCGAGATGACAACAGTGACCGAAACACTGTGGCGGCAACACCGAGACGGAAACACCGAGACGGCAACACCGAGACGGCAACGCCGAGACTGCAACACTGCGACAGCAAAACTGTGACAACAGCTTGACAGCACCACTGTGACAGCAACACCGTGACAACAACACCGTGACAACAGCGTGACAGCAACGGCGTGACGGCAACACCGCGACGACAACGCCGTGACAACAGCGTGACGGTAACAGCGTGACAGCAGCAGCGTGACGGCAGCAGCGTGATGGCAGCAGCGTGACGGCAGCAGCGTGACGGCAACACCGAGACGGCAACACCGTGACGGCAACACCGTGACGGCAACACCGTGACGGCAACAGCATTAAGGCAACAGCATGAAGGCAACAGCGCGGCGGCAACACCGCGACAGCAACACCGTGACAACAGCGTGACAGCAACACCGTGACAGCAACACGGTGACAGCAGCACCGTGACAACAACACCGTGACAACAGCTTGACGACAACACCGTGACGATAACAGCGTGACGGAAACAGCGAGACGGCAACACTGTGACAACAGCTTGACAGAAACACTGTGACAACAAAACTGTGACAGCAATAGTGTGTCAGAAACCCCATGACAGCAACACAGTGACAGCAACACCGTGACAGTAAAAACCTTGACAGCAACGCCGTGACAACACTGTGACAACAAAACCGTGACAACAACACCATGACAACAACACTGTGACAACAGCGTGACGGCAGCAGCGTGTCAGCAGAAACAAGACAGCCAAACCGACTCAACACGGTGACAACAACACCGTGATGCGTGACGGCAACAGTGTGACGGCAACGCCGTAATGGCAACAGCGTGACGGCAACAACGTGACAGCAACAGCGTGACAACGCCATGACAGCAAAAGCGTCATGACGGTGTGGTCGTCACGGAGTTGCTGTCACGATGTTGCAGTCACTGTGTTGCTGTCAAGCTGTTGTCGTCACGCTGTTGCTGTGACGCTGTTCCCGTCACGCTGTTGCCGTCACGCTGTTGCCGCCGTCACGCTGTGGCTATCACGGTGCTGTCTCACTGTTGCTGTGACGGTGTTGTTGTCACGCTGCTGCTGTCACTCCGATGCTGTCACGGATTTGCTGTCACAGTGTTGTCACGCTGCTGCTGTCACGGTGTCACTGTGACGGTGTTGTCGTCACGCTGTTGACATTACGTTGTTGCCATCACAGTGCTGTCTCACTTTTGCTGTCACGGTGTTGTCGTCACGCTGCTGCTGTCTTTCTGCTGATGTCAGGGAGTTGCTGTCACGCTGTTGCCGTCACGCTGCGGCCGTCACGGTGTGGCCGTCACGGTGTGGCCGTCACGGTGTTGCTGTCACGGTGTTGCCATCACAGTGTTGCTGTCACGGTGCTGTCTCACTTTTGCTGTCACGGTGTTGCCATCACACTGTTGCCATCACGCTGTTGCCGTCACGCTGTTGCCGTCGTCACGGTGTGGCCGTCGTCACCGTGCTGTCTCACTGTTGCTGTTACAGTGTTGTTGTCACGCTGCTGATGTCACGGATTTGCTGTCACCGTGTTGTCACGGTGTTGCTGTCACGGTGTTGTCGTCACGCTGTTGCCATCACGTTGTTGCCATCACGGTGCAGTCTCAATTTGCTGTCACGGTGTTTTCGTCACGCTGCTGCTGTCTTTCTGCTGATGTCAGGGAGTTGCCGTCACGCTGTTGCCGTCACGCTGTTGCCGTCACGCTGTTGCCGTCACGCTGCTGCCGTCACGCTGTTGCCGTCACGGTGCAGTCTCAATTTGCTGTCACGGTGTTGTTGTCCCGCTGCTGCTGTCACTCTGCTACAGTCACGGTGTTGCCATCACGGTGTTGCCATCACGGTGTTGCCGTCACAGTGTTGCCGTCACAGTGTTGCCGTCACAATGTTGCCGTCACACTGTTGCCGTCACACTGTTGTCACAGCGTTGTTGTCACGGCATTGCCGTCACGGCGTTGCCGTCACGGCGTTGCCATCACGGTGCTGCTGTCTTTCTGCTGATGTCAGGGAGTTGCCGTCACGCTGTTGCCATCACGCTGTGGCCGTCACGCTGTTGCTGTCAAGCTGTTGTCACATTGTTGCCGTCACAGTGATACTGTCACGGTCTTACTGTCACGCTGTTGCCGTCACGGGATTGCCGTCATGGCGTGGTCGTAACGGTGTTCCTGTCAAGCTGTTGTCATAGTGTTGTTATCACGGCGTTGCTGTCACAGCGTTGCTGTCACGGCATTGCTGTCACGGCGTTGCTGTCGTCACGGCGTTGCTGTCGTCACAGCGTTGCTGTCGTCACGGTGTTGCTGTCATCACGGTGTTGCTGTCGTCACACTGTTGCTGTCATCACCGCTTTGCTGTCACGCTGTTGCTGTCACAGTGTTTCTGTCCCGGCGTTGTCACGCTGTTGCTCTCACGGTGTTGTCGTCACATTGTTGTTGTCACAGTGTTGCTGTCAAGCATTATTCACTCTGTTGCCGTTGTCACGCTGTTGCCGTCATCACGCTGTTGATGTCATCACGCTGTTGCTGAAGTCCCGGCGTTGCTGTCACGGTGTTGCCGTCACGCTGTTGCCATCACGCTGTTGTCATGGTGTTGCTGTCACGGTGTTGTCACGGTGTTGCTGTAACACAGTTGTTGTCACGGTGTTCTCTCGCTGTTGCTGTCACGGATTTGTTGTCAAGCTGTTCTCGTCACGGTGTTGCTGTAACGCTGTTCCTGTCACGCTGTTGCTGTCAAGCTGTTTTCATATTGTAGCTGTCACAGTGATGCTGTCACGGTGTTACTGTAACGCTGTTGCCGTCATGGGATTGCCGTCACGGCGTATCCGAAACAGCGTTGCAGTCAGGCTGTTGTCACAGTGTTGTTGTCATGGTGTTGTTGTCACGGCGTTGCTGTCGTCACGGCATTGCTGTCGTCACGCTGTTGCTGTCGTCACGCTGTTGCTGTCGTCACGCTGTTGCTGTCGTCACGCTGTTGCTGTCATCAAGGCTTTGCTGTCACGCTGTTACTGTCACAGTGTTGCTGTCGCGGCGTTGCCACGCTGTTGCTGCCACGGTGTTGTCTTCACATTGTTGTTGTCACAGTGTTGCTGTCAAGCGGTCGTCACGCTGTTCCCGTCGTCACGCTGTTGCCGTCGTCACGCAGTTGCCGTCGTCACGCTGTTGATGTCATCACGCTGTTGCAGAAGACACGGCGTTGCTGTCACGGCGTTGCTCTCACGGTGATGCTCTCACGGTGATGCTGTCAAGCTGTTGTCACGGTGTAGTCGCCACGCTGTTGTTGTCACGGTGTTGCTGTCACGGTGTTGCTGTCACGCTGTTGCTGTCACGCTATTGCTGTCACGCTTTTATCACGGTGGTGTTGTCACGGTGTTTTCTCGGTGTTGCTGTCATGATGTTGCCATCACGCTGTTGCCGTCACAATGTTGCCGTCACGGTGTTGTCACGGTGTTGTTCTCAAAGTGTTGTTGTCACGGTGTTGCTGTCACGGTGTTGATGTCACGGTGTTGCTTTCAAGCTGTTGTCTCATTGTTGCCGTTACGCTGTTTCCGTCACGCTGTGTCGTCACGGTGTTGTCGTCACGGTGTTGTCGTCACGGTGTAGTCGCCACGCTGTGGTTGTCACAGTGTTTCTGTCACGCTGTTGCTGTCAGACTGTTGCCGTCACGCTGTTATCGCGGTGTTGTTGTCACGGTGTTGTCTCGGTGTTGCTGTCACGCTGTTGCCGTCACGGCGTTGCCAACACGGCGCTGCTGTCAAGCTGTTATCGCAGTGTTGTTGTCAAAGTGTTGTCATGGTGTTGCCGTCACGCTGTTGCCGTCACGGTGTTGACATCACGCTGTTGTCACTCTGTTACTGTCACGGTGTTGCTGTCACGGTGTTACTGTCACGATGTTGCTGTCACGCTGTTGCCGTCACGCTGCTGTCATGGTGTTGTTGGCACAGTGTATTCTCGGTGCTGTTGTCACGCTGTTGCCGTCACGCTGTTGCTGTCACGCTGTTGCCGTCACGCTGTTGCCGTCACGCTGTTGCTGTCACGCTGTTGCCGTCACGCTGTTGCCGTCACGCTGTTGCCGTCACGCTGTTGCCGTCACGCTGTTGTCATGCTGTTGCTGTCACGGTGATGCTTTCACGGTGTTGCTGTCACGGTGTTGCTTTCACAGTGTTTCTGTCACGCTGTTGCTGTCTCAGTGTTGTTGTCACAGTGTTGCTGTCAAGCTGTTGTCACAGTGTTGTGGTAACGCTGTTGCCGTCACGCTGTTGCCGTCACGCTGTTGCCGTCACGCTGTTGCCGTCACGCTGTTGCCGTCACGCTGTTGCCGTCACGCTGTTGCCGCCACGCTGTTGCCTTCACGGTGTTGCCGTCACGCTGTTGCTGTCATCACGTTGTTGCCATCACGGCGCTGTCTCACTGTTGCCAGCACGCTGTTGCCGTCACGCTGTTGCCGGCACGCTGTTGCTGTCACTCTGTTGTCACGCTGTTCGTGTCATGGTGTTGTCACGGTGTTGCTGTCACGGTGTTGCTGTCACAATGTTGAAGTCACGCTGTTGTCACGGTGTTGTTGTCACGGTGTTGTCACGGTGTTGCTGTCACAGTGATGCTGTCACGGTGTTGCCGTCACACTGATGCTGTCACGGTGTTGCCATCACGCTGTTGCTGTCAAAGTGTTGTTCTCACAGTGTTGCTGTCAAGCGGTTGTCACGGTGTTGCCGTCACGGTGTTGTCGTCACGGTGTTGTCACGCTGTAGTCGTCACGGTATAGCTGTCACGGTGTTGCTGTCACGGTGTTGCTGTCA
>NW_018364578.1:13628-18066 GCF_002078875.1 Numida meleagris | reverse complement strand
TGTCACAGTGTTGGTGTCACGCTGTTGCCGTCACGCTGTTACCGTCACGCTGTTGACGTCACGGTGTTGCCATCACGGTGTTGCTGTCACGGTGTTGCCGTCACGGTGCTGCTGTCACGGTGTTGATGTCATGGTGTAGCTGTCAAGTTGTTGCTCTCACGGTGTTGCTCTCACGGCGTTGCTGTCACGACGTTTCTGGCACCGTGTTCTCACACTGTTTCCGTCATGCTGTTGCCGTCACGGTGTTGCCGTTACGGTGTTGGCGTCACGCTGTTACCGTCACGCTGTTGCTGTCATGGTGTTGCCGCCACGGTTTGCCGCCACGGTGTTGCCGCCACGGTGTTGTTGTCACGGTGTTGCCGTCACAGTGTTGTCACGGTGTTGCTGTCACGGTGTTGCTCTCCCGGTGTTGCTGTCACTGTGTTGCTGTCACGGTGTTGCCAATCACGCTGTTGCTGTCACGCTGTTGTCGCCACGCTGTTGCCTTCACGGTGTTGCCGTCACGCTGTTGTCACGGTGTTGTCGTCACGGTGTTTTTGTCACGCTGTTGTCGTCACGCTGTTGCCTTCACGCTGTTTTCGTCACGCTGTTGTTGTCCTCACACAGTTATTGTCACGTTTTTGCTGTTATGGCGTTTTCACGATGTTGATGTTACGGTGTTGCTGTCACGGTATTGTCACACAGTTGCTGTCACGGTGTTGCTGTCACGGTGTTGCTGTCACGCTATTGCCGTCATACTGTTGTCGCGATGTTCTTACCACGGTGTTGTCACGGTGTTGCTGTCACGGTGTTTCTGTCACACTGTTGCCGTCACGCTGTTTTCACGGTGTTGTTGTCACGGTGTTGTCATGGTGTTGTCGTCATGGTGTTGCTGTCATGTTGTTGCCGTCACGCTGTTGTTGTCACGGTGTTCCCGTCACGGTGTTATCACACTTACTGTCACGGTGTTGTCGTCACGCTGTTGCAGTCACGCTGTTGCAGTCACGCTGTTGTCACATTGTTGCCGTCACAGTGATGCTGTCTCGGTGTTACTGTCATGCTGTTGCCGTCGCGGGATTGCCGTCACAACGTAGCCGACACGGCGTTGCCGACACGGCGTTGCTGTCAAGCTGTTGTCACAGTGTTGATGTCATAGTGTTGTTGTCACTCTGTTGCTGTCACAGCATTGCTGTCGCGGCGTTGCTGTCACGGAGTTGCTGTCGTCACGGCATTGCTGTCGTCACAGCGTTGCTGTCGTCACGCTGTTGCTGTCGACACTGTGTTGCTGTCATCACGGCTTTGCTGTCACTCTGTTGCTGTCACAGTGTTGCTGTCGCGGCGTCACGCTGTTGATGTCACGGTGTTGTCGTCACATTGGTGTTGTCACGGTGTTGCTGTCAAGTGGTCGTCACTCTGTTCCCGTCGTCACTCTGTTCCCGTCGTCACTCTGTTCCCGTCGTCACTCTGTTCCCGTCGTCACGCAGTTGCCGTCGTCACGCAGTTGCCGTCGTCACGCTGTTGATGTCATCACGCTGTTGCTGAAGACACGGCGTTGCTTTCACGGCGTTGCTCTCACGGTGATGCTCTCATGGTGATGCTGTCAAGCTGTCGTCACGGTGTTGCTGTCACGGTGTAGTCGCCACGCTGTTGTTATCACGGTGTTACTGTCACGCTGTTGCTGTCACACTGTTGCCGTCACGCTGTTGTCACGGTCATGCTGTCACGGTGTTGTCACGCTATTGCTGTCATGGTGCTGCCATCACGCTGTTGTTGTCACGGTGTTGCCGTCACGGTGTTTTCACACTCTTGCTGTAACTGTGTTGTCGTCACGGACTTGCTGTCACGGTGTTGCTGTCACGGTGTTGCTGTCACGGTGTGGCTGTCACGATGTTGCTGTCACGATGTTGCTGTCAAGCTGTTGTCGTCACAGTGTTGCTGTGATGCTGTTATCGTCACGCTGTTGCTGTCACAGTGTTACTGTCACGCTTTTACCGTCACGGGATTGCCGTCACGGGATTGCCGTCACGGTGTTGCAGTCACGGCATTGCTGTCGTCACGGCGTTGCTTTTGTCACGGCGTTGCTGTCGTCACGCTGTTGCCGTCGTCACGTTTTTGATGTCATCACTCTGTTGCTGAAGTCACGGCATTGCTGTCACGTTGATGCTCTCACGGTGATGCTGTCAAGCTGTTGTCACGGTGTTGCTGTCATGGTGCAGTCGTCACGCTGTTGTTGTCACGGTGTTTCTGTCACGCTGTTGCTGTCACACAGTTGCCGTCACGCTGTTATCACGCTGTTGTTGTCACGGTGTTTCTGNTCACGCTGTTGTTGTCACGGTGTTTCTGTCACGCTGTTGCTGTCACACAGTTGCCGTCACGCTGTTATCACGCTGTTGTTGTCACGGTGTTTCTGTCACGCTGTTGCTGTCACACAGTTGCCGTCACGCTGTTATCACGCTGTTGTTGTCACGGTGTTGTCATAGTGTTTCTGTCACGCTGTTGTTGTCACGCTGTTGCCGTCATGCTGATGTCACGCTGTTGCTGTCACGCTGTTGCTGTCACGCTGTTGCTGTCAACCTGTTGTCACGGTGTTGCCGTCACGCTGTTGTAGTAACGGTGTTGTCGTCACTGTGTTGTCTTCACGGTGTTGTCGTCAAGCTGTTGTCACGGTGTTGTTGTCACGGTGTTGTTGTCACGGTGCTGTCTCAATTTGCTGTCACGGTGTTGTCATCACGCTGCTGCTGTCACTCTGCTACAGTCACAGTGTTGCTGTCACTGTGTTATCACGGTGTTGCTGTCACGGCGTTGCTGTCACGGTGTAGTCGTCACGCTGTTCCTGTCACGGTGTTGCCGTCACGCTGTTGCTCTCACAGTGTTGTTATCACAGTGTTGCTGTCAAGATGTTGTCACAGTGTTGACGTCACGCTGTTGTTTTCACGCTGTTGTGGTCACGCTGTTGTTGTCACGGAGTTGCCGTCACGGAGTTGCCGTCACAGTGTTGCCGTCATGCTGTTGTCGTCACGGTGTTGTCGTCACGGTGTTGTCGTCACGGTGTTGTCGTCACGGTGTTGTCGTCACGGTGTGGCTGTCAAGATTTTTTTTACGGTATTGCTGTCACGGTATTGCTGTCACGGTGTTGTCGTCACGGTGTTGTCGTCACGGTGTTGTCGTCACGGTGTTGTCGTCACGGTGTGGCTGTCAAGGTGTTTTTCACGGTGTTGCTTTCATGGTATTGCTGTCATGGTGTTGCTGTCACGGTGTTGTTACACTGTTGCTGTCACACTGTTCCTGCCACACTGCTGTGGTCACGGTGTTGAAGTCACGCTGTTTTCATCACGGTGTTGCTGTCAAGCTGTTTTTCACGGTGTTGCTGTCATGGTGTTGTCGTCACACTGTTGCTGTCACGGTGTTGCCGTCACGGTGTTGTCATCACGGTGTTGTCGTCACGCTGCTGCTGTCACGGTGTTGCTGTCACGGTGTTTCTCTCACAGTGTTGTTGTTACAGTTGTGCTTCAAGATGTTATCACGTGGTTTCCGTCATGCTGTTGTCGTCACGCTGTTGTCAAAATGCTGTTGTTGCTGTCACGCTGTTGCCGTCTCGGTGTTTTCATCACGGTGTTTTCATCACGGTGTTGCCATCATGCTGCTGTTGTTACGCCGTTGCCGTCACGCTGTTGCCGGCACACTGTGGCTGCCACGTTGTTGTCGTCACGGTGTTGTTGTCAAGCTGTCATCACGGTGTTGTTTTCACGGTGTTGCTGTCATGGTGTTGCAGTCACTCTGTTGCTGTCATGGTGTTGCAGTCACTCTGTTGCTGTTATGCTGTTGCTGTCATGCTGTTGCTGTCACAGTGTTGTGGTCACAGTTGTGCTTCAAGATGTTATCACAGTGTTGCCATCACGCTGTTGCCGTCACGCTGTTGCCGTCACGCTGTTGCCATCACGCTGTTGTCACGGTGTTGCTGTCACGGTGTTGCTGTCACGGTTTTTCAGTCACATTGTTGCTGTCACAGTGTTGCTGTCATGCTGTTGCCACATTGTAGCCGTCACTCTGTTACCGTCACGGTGTTGCTGTCACGGTGTCATCACTGTTTTGCTGTCACAGTGTTGCTGTCACGGTGCTGCTGTCACGGCATTGCTGTCACCGTGTTGCCGTCACGGTGTTGCTGTCACGGAGTTTCTGTCTCATTGTTGCTGACACGGTGTTGATGTCACGATGTGTTGCTGTCACAGTGTTGCTGTCAAGCTGTTGTCACATTTTTGCCGTCATGCTGTATACGTCACGCTGTTTCCGTCATGCTGTTGCGGGCAAGCTGTTGCAGTCACGCTGTTGCCGTCACGGTGTTGTCGTCACGGTCTTGTCGTCCCGGTGCTGTCACGGTGTTGCAGTCACGGTGTTGCTGTCGTGGTGTTGCAGTCACGCTGTTGCAGTCACGCTGTTGCTGTCACGCTGTTGCTGTCAC
>NW_018364578.1:7051-13604 GCF_002078875.1 Numida meleagris | reverse complement strand
TCAAGGTGTTGTCACAGTCTTGCTGTCACGCTGTTGCCGTCACGCTGTTTCTGTCGCGACGTCGTCACGGTGTTGTCGTCATAGTGTTGTCGTCACGGAGTTGTCGTCACGGTGTTGATGTCAAGCTGTTTTTCGCAGTGTTGTTGTCACAGTGTTGCCGTCACGGTGTTGACATCACGGTGTTGCCGTCACGGCGTTGTCACACTGTTGCCGTCACTGTGTTGTCGTAACGATGTTGTCGTCACCCTGCTCCTGTCACGGTGTTGCTGTCACGCTGTTGCTGACATGCTGTTGCTGTCACGCTGTTGCTGTCAAGCTGCTGTCACATTGTTGCCATCACTCTGTTGCCGTCACGCTGTTGCCGTCACGCTGTTGCCGTCACGCTGTTGCCGTCACGCTATTGCCTTCACGCTATTGCCTTCACAGTGTTGCCGTCATGGCGTTGCCGTCATTTCGTTGCTGTAAAGATTTTGTCACAGTCCTGTTGTCATAGTGTTGCTGACACGGTGTTGTCACGGTGTTGCTTTCACGGTGTTACTGTCAGGGTGTTGCTGTCACGGTGTTGTCACACTGTTGCGGCCTCACTGTTGTGGTCACGGAGTTGCTGTCACGGTGTTGCCGTCACGGTGTTGTCAGACTTTTGCTGTCACTGTGTTGTCGTCACGGTGTTGTCATCACACTGCTGCAGTCACGGCGTTGCTGTCACGGCGTTGCTGTCACGGCGTTGCTGTCACGGTGTTGCTGTCACGGTGTAGCTGTCAAGCTGCTGTCACGCTGTAGCTGTCATGGCGTTGTCACGGTGTTGCTGTCACGGTGTTGCTGTCACAGTGTGTGTGTCACGGTGTTTCTGTCACGGGATTTCTGTCACGTTGTTGCTGTCACAGTGTTGCTCTCAAGCTGTTATCACATTGTAGCCGTCATGCTTTTAACGTCACGCTGTTGCCGTCACACTGGTGCCGACACACTGTTTCCGTCACGCTGTTGCCGTCACGCTGTTGTCACAGTGTTGCTGTCACGGTGTTGTCTCGGAGTTGCTGTCACGGTTTTGCTGTCACGCTGTTGCTGTCACGGTGTTACAGTCACAGTGTTGTTGTCGCAGGTTTTCTGTCAAGCTGTTGTCACAGTGTTGCTGTCACGCTGTTGCCATCATGCTGTTGCCGTTACACTGTTGCAGTCACGGTGTTGTCACGGTGTTGTCGTCACGGTGTTGTCGTCACTGTGTTGCTGTCAAGCTGTTGTCACGGTGTTGTCGTCACGGTGTTGTCGTCACGGTGTTGTCGTCACGGTGTTGCTGTCAAGCTGTTTTTCACGGTGTTACTGTCACGGTGTTGCTGTCAAGGTTTACCGTCACAGTGTTGTCGTAACGGTGTTGCTGTAATGGTGTTGCCGTCACGGTGTTGCTGTCACGGAGTTTCTGTCTCATTGTTGCTGACACGGTTTTGCTGTCACGATGTGTTGCTGTCACAGTGTTGCTGTCACAGTGTTGCTGTCAAGCTGTTGTCACATTTTTGCCGTCACGCTGTTTACGTCACGCTGTTGCCGTCATGCTGTTGCGGGCCAGCTGTTGCAGTCACGCTGTTGCCGTCACGGTGTTGTCGTCACGGTCTTGTCGTCCCGGTGCTGTCACGGTGTTGCAGTCACGGTGTTGCTGTCGCGGTGTTGCAGTCACGCTGTTCCAGTCACGCTGTTCCAGTCACGCTGTTGCTGTCACGCTGTTGCTGTCACAGTGTTGTTGTCACAGTTTTGCTTTCAAGGTGTTGTCACAGTCTTGCTGTCACGCTGTTGCAGTCACGCTGTTGCCGTCACGCTATTGCCTTCACGACGTTGCCGTCACTTCGTTGCTGTAAAGATTTTGTCACAGTCCTGTTGTCATAGTGTTGCTGACACGGTGTTGTCACGGTGTTGCTTTCACGGTGTTACTGTCATGCTGTTGCTGTCACGCTGTTGCTCTCACAGTGTTGTTGTCTGAGTTTTGCTGTCAAGCTCTTGTCACAGTGTTGCCGTCACGCTGTTGCTGTCATGGCGTCGTAACGGTGTTGCGGTCACAGTGTTGTCATGGTGTTGCTGTCACACTGTTGTGGTCACGGTGTTGCTGTCACGGTGTTGTCATCACTGTGTTGCTGTCACGGTGTTGTTAAACTGTTGCTGTCACACTGTTGCTGTCACGGTGTTCTCGTCACGCTGTTTTCGTCACAGTGTTTCTGTCAAGCTGTTTTTCATGGTGTTGCTGTAATGGTGTTGCCGTCACGGTGTTGCTGTCACGGTGTTTTTGTCACGCTGTTGCCGTCACGCTTTTGCCATTACGGTGTTGCCGTCACGGTGTTGCCGTCACGGTGTTGTCAGACTGTTGCTGTCACAGTGTTGTCGTCACGGTGTTGTCGTCACACTGCTGCTGTCAAGGTGTTGCTGTCACGGTTTTGCTTTCAAGCTGTTGTAGTCATGCTGTTGCCATCACGCTGTTGCCGTCATGCTGTTGTCACAGTGTTGATGTCATGATGTTGTCACGGTGTAGCTGTAACGGTGTTGCCGTCACACTGTTGCCGTCACGCTGTTGTCACGGTGTTGTTGTCACGGTGTTGTCACTGTCTTGCTGTCGCGGTGTTGCTGTCATGGTGTTGCTGTCACGGTGTAGCTGACATGGTGTTGCTGTCACGGTGTTTCTTTCACGGTGTTGTCACTGTGTTGCTGTCACTGTGTTGCTGTCTCGGTGTTGCTGTCTCGGTGTTGCTGTCTCGGTGTTGCTGTCACGGTGTTGTCGTCACGGTGTTGTCGTCACGGTGTTGTCGTCACGGTGTTGTCGTCACGGTGTTGTCGTCACGGTGTTGCTGTCAAGCTGTTTTTCACGGTGTTGTCGTCACGGTGTTGTCGTCACGGTTTTGCTGTCACGGTATTGTCGTCACGGTGTCGCTGTCAAGCTGTTTTTCACGGTGTTGCTGTCACGGTTTTGCTGTCACGGTGTTGCCGTCACGGTGTTGACGTCACGGTGTTGTCGACATGCTATTGCCGTCACGGTGTTGCCGTCACGGTGTCGCCGTCACGGTGTTGTCACACTGTTGCTGTCACTGTGTTGTCATAACGATGTTGTCGTCACCCTGCTCCTGTCACGCTGTTGCTGTCACGCTGTTGCTGTCACGCTGTTGCTGTCAAGCTGCTGTCACTCTGTTGCCGTCACTCTGTTGCCATCACGCTGTAGCCGGCATGCTGTTGCAGTCACGCTGTTACCGTCACGCTATTGCCTTCACGTCGTTGCCGTCACGGCGTTGCCGTCAAGGCGTTCCTGTCGAGCTTTTGTCACAGTCTTGTTGTCATAGTGTTGCTGTCACGGTGTTGTCACGGTGCTGCTTTTACGGTGTTGCTGTCAGGGTGTTGCTGTCGCGGTGTTGCAGTCATGCTGTTGCTGTCACACTGTTGCTCTCACAGTGTTGTTGTCTGAGTTTTGCTGTCCAGCTCTTGTCACAGTGTTGCCACCACGCTGTTGCCGTCACGGCGTCGTCACGGTGTTGTCGTCACGGTGTTGTCGTCACGGTGTTGCTGTCACGGTGTTTCTGTCACGGTGTTGTCACACATTTGCTGTCACACTCTTGCGGTCACGGTGTTGATGTCACGGTGTTGTCGTCACGATGTTGTCATCAAGGTGTTGCTGTCAAGCTGTTGTCACGGTGTTGCTGTCACGGTGTTGCTGTCACGGTGTTGCTGTCACAGTTTTGCTGTCAAGATGTTATCACAGTGTTGCTGTCATGCTGTTGCCGTCACGCTGTAGCCGTCACGCTGTTGCCATCACGGTTTTGCTGTCATGCTGCTGTTGTCACGCTGTTGCCGTCACGCTGTTGCCTTCACGCTGTTGTCACGGTGTTGTTGTCACGGTGTTGTCTGGGTGTTGCTGTCACGTTGTTGTGCTGTCATGCTGTTGCCGTCACGGCATCGTCACGGTGTTGTCATCACGGCATCGTCTCGGTGTTGTCGTCACGGTGTTGCTATCAAGCAGTTGTCACGGTGTTGCTGTCACGGTGTTGTCGTCACGGTGTTGTCGTCACAGTCTTGTCGTCACGGTGTTGCTGTCACGGTGTTGCTACACTGTTGCTGTCACACTGTTGCCGTCACGGTGCTGTCGTCACGGTGTTGTCGTCACGCTGTTGTCGTCATGCTGTTGCCGTCATGGTATTGCCGTCACGGTGCTGTCGTCATGGTGTTGTCACACTGTTGTTGTCACGGTGTTGCTTTCACGGTGTTGCTGTCACGGTGTTGCTGTCAAGCTGTTTTCACAGTGTTGCCGTCACGCTGTTGCCGTCACGCTGTTGCCATCATGCTGTTGCCGTCACGCTGTTGCCATCACGCTGTTGTCATGGTTTTTTTTTCACAGAGTTGTCACGGTGTTGCTGCCACAGTGTTGCCGTGACGCTGTTGACGTCACGCTGTTGTCACGGTGTTGTTGTCACGGTGTTGTCACGGTGTTGCTGTCACGGTGTTGCTGTCACGGTGTTGTCACGGTGTTGATTCACGGTGCTGCTGTCACGGTGTCGCTGTCACGCTGTTGCCGTCACGGTGTTGCCGTCATGCTGCTGTTGTCATGCTGTTACCGTCACGCTGTTGCCGGCACGCGGTTGCCGTCACGCTGTTGCCGTCACGGTGTTGTCGTCACGTTCTTCTCGTCACGGTGTTGTCACGGTGTTGCTGTCACGGTGCTGCAGTCACGCTTTTGCTGTCACACTGTTGCTGTCACATTTTTGTTGTCACAGTTTTGCTGTCAAGATTTTATCACAGTGTTGCTGTCACGCTGTTGCCGTCACGCTGCAGCCGTCACGCTGTTGCCATCACGGTTTTGCCGTCATGCTGCTTTTGTAACGCTGTTGCTGTCACGTTGTTGCCGTCACGCTGTTGTCACGGTTTTTTTCTCACGGTGTTGTCTCGGTGTTGCTGTCATGCTGTTGCCGTCACGCTGTTGCCGTCACGCTGTTGTCACGGTGTTATTTTCACAGTGTTGTCACGGTGTAGCTGTCACGGTGTCACGGTATTGTCTAAGGGTCTGCGTCCGTGACAAGGGGGGACAGGCCCAAAAGAAAAAAAAACGAGAAAAGAGGAAGGAAAGAAAAAAAAAATTGCCGGCGATAAGAGCCAGCCTCCGGGCGGTCCGGCGGCTAAAGCGGCAGAGAAGCCGCGGAGCCGCAACCTGGGAAGAGGGGGACCCGTAGACGGATCTAACACAAAAACAGCGGCACTGATCTGAGGAGGAACAACTAATTTTACTAAATATATCAAAATGAGGCTAGTAGAATTATGATAGAGGGTTTACAGGCTGAAAATCTTACACAGTAGAATGCAGGAGGACCACGTGCTTTCTCCGCCAGGCTGGGAAGAACAGACCCCGCGTCTCCCACGTGGCTTCACCACCCCCTCTCCCGCAAAGACCCCTGGGGAGTGCACCTCCTCCCCTCCCCCTCAGAGGGCCACACCAAAAAAGGCAGTTTACAGTAACCGGGGAATTAACTCTTTAACTGCCCATACCTTACATGATGTAATGATGTGGAATACCGACAACAAAAAATCACAAAACCATAACACACGGTGTTGCTGTCACGGCTTTGTTGTCATGGTGTTGCTCTCGCGGTGTTGCTATCACGGTATTGTCACAGTATTGCTGTCACGGTGTTGCCGTCACGCTGTTGTCACGGTGTTGTTGTCACGGTGTTGTCACGATGTTGTCACGGTGTTGCTGTCACGGTGTTGCTGTCACGGTGTCGCTGTCAAGCTGTTGTCGTCACGCTGTTGCCGTCACGGTGTTGCCGTCACGCTGTTGCCGTCACGCGGTTGCCTTCACGCTGTTGTCAACATGCTGCTGTTGTCGTCACGCTGCAACTGTCACGCTGTTGCTGTCACGGTGTTGCTGTCACGGTGTTGCTATCACAGTGTTGCTGTCACGGTGTTTTCGTCACGGTGTTGCTGTCACGGTGTTTCTGTCACAGTGTTGCTGTCAAGATGTTGTCACATTCTTGCCGTCACGGTGCTGTTGTCATCGTGTTGTTGTCACGGTGTTGCTGTCACGGTGTTGCTGTCACGGTGTTGCTGTCACGGTGTTGCCGTCACGCTGTTGCCGTCACGCTGTTGCCGTCACGCTGTTGCCGTCACGCTGTTGTCACACTGTTGCTGTCACTGAGTTGTCGTCACATTGTTGTTGGCATGCTGCTGCTGTCACATTGTTGCTGTCACGGTGTTGCTGTCACGGTGTTGTTGTCACATTGTTGCTCTCACGGTGTTGCTGTGACCGTGTTAATGCCACGGTGTTCCTATCAAGCTGTAGTCGACATGGTGTTGTTGTCACACTCTTGTCGTCACGCTGTTGTCGTCACGCTGTAGTCATCACGCTGTTGTTGTCTTCACGCTGTTTTTGTTGTCACGGTGTTGCTGTCACGGTTTTGCTGTCACGGTTTTGCTGTCACGGTTTTGCTGTCACAGTGTAGCTGTCAAGCTGTTGTCATGCTGTTGCTGTCACGGCATTGTCACACTGTTCCTGTCACAGTGTTGCTGTCACAGTTTTGCTCTCACGGTGTTGCTGTCA
>NW_018364578.1:0-1351 GCF_002078875.1 Numida meleagris | reverse complement strand
GTTGCTGTCAAGCTGATGTCATGCTGTTGTCGTCACGCTGTTGTTGTCGTCACGCTGTTGTTGCTGTCATGGTGTTTCTTTCACATTGTTGCTGTAACGGTGTTGCTGTCACATTGTTGCTATCACAGTGTTGCTGTCAAGCTGTTGTCACTGTGTTGCCGTCACGCTGTTGCCGTCACGCTGTTGCCGTCACACTGTTGCCGTCACGCTGTTGCCGTCACGCTTTTGCTGTCACGCTGTTGCCGTCACGGTGTTGTCGGCATGGTGTTGTCATCACGGTGTTGCTGTCACGGTTTTGCTGTCACGGTGTTGCTGTCACGGCATTGCTGTCACGGTGTTGCTGTCACGGCATTGCTGTCACGCTGTTGCTGTCACGCTGTTGCTGTCACGCTGTTGCTGTCACAGTGTTGTTGTCACAGTGTTGCTGTCAACCTGTTGTCACGCCGTTGCTGTCACACTGTTGCCGTCACGGTGTTGATGTCACGGTGTTGTCGTCACGCTGTTGTCGTCACGCTGTTGTCGTCACGCTGTTGCCATCACGGTGTTGCCGTCACGCTGTTGTCACACTGTTGCTGTCACTGAGTTGTTGTCACGTTGTTGTTGGCATGCTGCTGCTCTCACATTGTTGCTGTCACGGCGTTGCTGTCACATTTTTGCTGTCACGGTGTTGCTGTCACGGTGTTGCTCTCACGGTGTTGCTCTCACGGTGTTGCTGTGACCGTGTTAATGCCACGGTGTTGCTATCAAGCTGTAGTCGACATGGTGTTGTTGTCACACTCTTGTCGTCACGCTGTAGTCGTCATGCTGTTGTTGTCTTCACGCTGTTTTTGCTGTCACGGTGTTGCTGTCACGGTGTTGCTGTCACAGTTTTGCTCTCACGGTGTTGCTGTCACGGTGTTTCTGTCACATTGTTGCTGTCACGGTTTTGCTGTCACGGTTTTGCTGTCACGGTGTAGCTGTCAAGCTGTTGTCATGCTGTTGCTGTCACGGCATTGTCACACTGTTGCTGTCACGGTGTTGCTGTCACAGTTTTGCTCTCACGGTGTTGCTGTCACGGTGTTTCTGTCACATTGTTGCTGTCACATTGTTGCTGCCACAGTGTTGCTGTCAAGCTGTTGTCACAGTGTTGCCGTCGCAGTGTTGCTGTCACAGTGTTGCCATCACGCTGTTGCTGTCACGCTGTTGCCGTCATGCTGTTGTCACGGCGTTGTTGTCACAGAGTTGTCACGGTGTTGCTGTCAAGCTGTTGTCGTCAAGGTGTTGCTGTGACGCTGCTGTTGTCACACTGTTGTTGTCACGCTGTTGCTGTCGTCATGCAGTTGCCGTCAGACTTTTATTGTCATGCTGTTGC
>NW_018364577.1:137253-138516 GCF_002078875.1 Numida meleagris | reverse complement strand
CCGCGTCGTCCTCGCTCTTGCTCATCTTCAGGACGTGGTGCGCCTCCAGGTAGGTCTCGGACAGGAGCCCCTGCGGGGACGCAGCGCCGGGGACGTCACCCGGGCACCGGGGACCGCCCCGCTCCGAGGGGAGACCCCCCCGGGAGCGCCCACCTGAGCCAGCTGCCGGAACCCGGTGCGCAGCAGCGGGAGGAAGACGCCGGTGACGGCCACGTGGTCGCCGGGCTGCGCCGAGCGCGTGTTCTCCCCGTGCACCGCCACCGTGATGGAGCGCGGCAGGTGCCCCACGGGGACCTGGTCCGTCTGCGGGGACAGGGCGGGGGGGGGGGGGGTCAGCTCCTCCCTGCTCCGTCCGTGGGGCCTCGTCGCGTCCGCGGGGTCACGGTGTGGGGCGGCGGCAGAAGGGACCCTCCCGTGGGGCCTGGGGGGTCCCCGCTGCGTCTACGGGGTGCCCAAGATGGGTGGCAGGAGGTTATGGGCCCTTCCGTCCCCCGGTGGGGCTGTGGGGTCCCCACTGGGTCTATGGGGTCCCCACTGAGTTTATGGGGTCCCCACTGGGTCTGTGGGGTCCCCAAGTGGAGGGACACGAGATGGGACCCTCCCACCAGGTCTATGGGGTCCTCACTGGGTCTACGGGGTCTCCAAGTGGGGTGACAGGAGACGGGACCCTCCCACTGAGTCCATGGGGCCCCCACTGGGTCTATGGGGTCCCCACTGGGTCTATGGGGTCCCCACGGGGTCTGTGGGGTCCCCAAGCGGAGGGACACGAGATGGGACCCTCCCACCAGGTCTATGGGGTCCTCACTGGGTCTACGGGGTCTCCAGGTGGGGTGACAAGAGACGGGACCCTCCCATTGAGTCCATGGGGCCCCCACTGGGTCTATGGGGTCCCCACTGGGTCTATGGGGTCCCCATGGGGTCTGTGGGGTCCCCACTGGGTCTATGGGGTCCCCAAGATGGGTGACAGGAGGTTATGGGCCCTTCCATCCCCCGGTGGGGCCCCCACTGGGTCTATGGGGTCTCCAAGAGGGGTGACACAAGATGGGATCCTCCCGCTGAGCCCACGGGGTCCGCACGGCGTCTATGGGGTCCCGCCGTGGGGCGGCAGGGGGTCGGGGGCCCTCGTCCACGCACGTGCTCCTGCAGGCGCAGCTCCTGGCACTTGAGGAACTTGGAGCCGCGGCTCTGCAGCTGCAGGCGCCCCCCGGCGCGGTTGGTGGAGCACTCACGGCTGGGGCAGAGCAGCAGTGGGGTGAAGGTGGG
>NW_018364577.1:130653-131818 GCF_002078875.1 Numida meleagris | reverse complement strand
CCTGCGCCTCTCGGCCCCCCCCGGCGCCCCCCCGGGCCCCCCCCAGCGCTGGGTGCGGCACCTGACCCACAGCGACTCCTACGTGGTCCGGCTGTGAGCGGGGGCGAGCGCGCCTGGGTTTTGGGGTGAATACACGAACTTTTGGAGCCTCGGCGAGTTTGGGGGTGAATTCACTTCCTGGGGGGGGGGAGGGATTTGGGGCTGCGCGGCTTTGGGGTGAATTCCCACAGCTTCGGGGCCGTGAATTCCAGGGCGAATCCGCGGAGACGTGGGGGTTTGAGGTGAACCCGTGTGAGCTGGGGTCCGCTGAGGGTTCTGGGGTGAATCCCGGAGGATTTGGGCCCTGTGCGGCTCCGGGCCCGGCGCGGGACGCGCACCCGTTCCCATGGCAACGCGCCCTTCTCCGCGGCGACCAATCAGCGTCGGCCCCGCCCCGGCCGGAATTTGCGCGACGGCGCACGCCGGAAGTGGAAGGGGCGCAGACCGGAAGCGGGGCTGGGAGCGGAAGCGGCGGCGGCGCCATGGTGAGCGGCGGGGACTGGCGGGCTCGGAGCGGGGCGGAGTCACGTGGCTGGCGTGGGTGGGGTCACGTGGGGGGGAGGGACCTGACCTCTGACCCCGGGCCCGCGGCCCCGGGGCTCTGCCCCGCAGCCCCGGGTCCGAGCTCCGCGTCCCGGCCCCGCATCTCCCCGCACCTCTCTGGCTTCTGCGTCGCAGCCCCGCGCCCCACATCTCCCCACGCTCTGCCCCACAGCTGCGCTTCGTGCTGCTGTTCAGCCGCCAGGGGAAGCTGCGCCTGCAGCAGTGGTACCGCGCCGGGGCGGAGCGGGACAAGCGGAAGGCGGCGCGGGAGCTGATGCAGGCGGTGCTGGCGCGCAAACCCAAGATGTGCAGCTTCCTGGAGTGGGGCGAGCTGAAGGTGGTCTACAAGAGGTGGGGCACGGGGAGCCGCGTGGGGGCACGGGGCCGTCCGCCCCCGCCGGGGCCGTTCCCGTCGGGCTCACGCGAAGACATCGGGCCCGTCGAGCCCCGGAGGTTGCGCCCCATTGCTTTCGGCCCCGTAGCGCCCGTCCGACCCCACCGATTGCGCTCCGCGGGGTCCGGCGGCGTCCGGCCCCGTGGTCGTGCCCCGCTGAGTTCGGCCCCGTTGCGTCCATTCATCGCC
>NW_018364577.1:125682-129369 GCF_002078875.1 Numida meleagris | reverse complement strand
CCCACACTCCGGGACCCCCCCCCAAAATGCCGCTTGGGAGGGGCACCCCCAGACCCCCGCAGGTGGGGGGGGAAGGCGCTGCCCCTTGGGACCCTTCGGTTTAACGGGACCACGGGGGGGGCATGGGGCCCCCCAATAAATGGATGAGAGCGGAGGGCTCTGAGTAGTTCATTAGTGGGGGACTAATTAGTACGGGGGGTGCTTAGTGGGAGGCAATAAGTATATGGGGGGCAATTAGTTGATGGGGTGATTGGTTAATTAGTGTGTGGAGGCAATTGTGAGAGGTACTACGAGGGTTGATTGGTGTGGGGGCAATTAGCATATGGGGTAATTGGGGGTGTAAGTGGGGGGCGATTAGTGCAAAGGAGATAATTAGTTCACAAGGGAGATAAATAACACGTAATTAGCACGTGGGCAGACAATTAACACGAGGTTATACGGAGGGGGGAACATAATTAATCCTGGGGAATCCTCATTAATATAGGGAGGTCATAATTAACGCAGCAGTCATAATTAACACGTGGCCAGAATTCATACTGATCTTTACCACGCTGGGCCATTAGTAAAGGGAGCAATTAAGACAAAAGAGATTAATTAGCACAAGAGAGTTAATTAGAACAAGGGGGGCAATTAGAACAGTGGAGGTTAATTAGCACAAGGGGAGTTCATTAGCCCGGGGCCCACTAACGAGCCTAACTCGTACTAAAATAGTTGCCTTTATTTGTTAGCAAAATTAATGAAGGGGCGTCTGTGTCCAGGGCAGTGGGGGAACCGGGGCTGGGACCGGGAACCGGGGTTGAGGAACTGGGAGAACTGGGACGGGGGGAACCGGGGTGGGGGCTCGAAGGAGTGGGGCTGGGGAACTGGGGGAACCGGGGCGGGGAAAATGGGGCTGGGGGAGCGGGAGGAGCGGGACTGGGAGAGCCGGCATTGAGGAACGGAGAGGCCCGGACTGGGGGAACTGGGATTGGGAGCGGGGAACTGGGAGAAGTGGGACCGGGAACCGGAGGAGCTGGGACCGGGGCGCTGAGATGGGAACGGGGCCGGGTCCCCCTCACCACCTCCTCCCCCCCCACCGCGTCGCCGGGGGCCGGAACGTCCTGGGCCGGGGGGCGGGGAGAGGCGGCGGAGCCACGACTTCATCCCCCCCCTCCTCCTCCTCTTCCTCCTCCTCCTCCTCCTCGGTGACGTCATCATCGCTGACGTCATCACCGGGCAGCGGGAACGCGGCCGCCGCCGCCGCCTGCTCCTGGCGCTTCTGCTCCACGTCGTGGATGATGTCCACCACGTCGTCCGCCGGGAGGTGCAGGCGGCTGGACAGCTCGATCAGCTGGTCGATGGTCCCGGGGTCCAGCCCCGCGTCGCCGTCGCCGACGCCGTCCCCGCCGTCCCCGGGAGCCGGCGGCAGCGCCGCCGCCAGAGCTTCGGCCAACGGGAGCGGGGCGTGCGGGCGGGAGCTGGCGGCGGCCGGCAGCTCCTCGTCACCCGCGGGGACGCGGCCGCGGAGGGGGACGTCCCCGCGCGCCGGGATCTCGTTGGCTGCGTCGTCGTCCCCGGGGATCTCGTTGCCCATCGGGGCCTCGTCCCCGGGGATCTCGTTGCCCGCGGGGATCTCGTTGCCCAGGAATCTGGCGGTGTCCGTCGCGATCTTCTTCCCCATCGCCATCTTCTTCCCCATCGGGATCTTCTTCCCCACGAAGACCTCGTTGTCCATGGGGACCCAGTTGTCCATGGGGATCTCGTTGTCCATGGGGAGCCCTTTCCACGCGCCGCCCCTGGGGGCTTCCTTTCCCATCGAGGACCCCTTGCCCATTAAGAATTCCTTATCGACGGAGAACTCCTTTCCCGCGGGTAACCCGTTACCCGCCGAGAATTTCTTACTCACCGAGGACCCCTTCCCCATTGAGAATTCCTTCTCGGGGAATTCCTTCCCCGCCGAGAACCTGTTGCCCGTTGGGAACCCGTTGCCCGCCGCCGACGCCTTCCCCATGGAAAACCCCTTCTCCTCGGGGAACTCCCTCTCCGCGGCGAACCCCTTGCCAACCCAAGCCCCCTTCCTCTCCCTCTCCCCTCCTTCCTCCTCCTCGTCCTCCTCCTCCTCGGATCGCTTCCCCTCGGCGCCGGGGCCGTGCAGGAGGTAGCGCAGGAGGAGGTCGGAGGCCATGTCCGCCAGGCGCTCCTCCTCGGCGGCCGCTTTGCGCGCGGCCTGCGCCTGGCGCCTGCTCTCCATCAGCTCCTGGTAGCGCCGCTCCAGCAGCTTCAGCTCCAGGCTCTGCTGCTGCCGCAGCTGCCGCGCGCTCGCCCAGCTCCGGCCCCGCTCCCGTTCCCGCTCCCGTTTTCTGGCCTCCGCGCGGAGTTTGCCCAGTTCCTCCAATTCCTTCCACGTTTCCGTCGGGGATCCGCCGCGGCTTCGCTTCGCGCCCGCGTCCTTGATGTTGTCTCCCCCGCTGGGGGGCTCCAGGTCCTCCCAGGGGTCCCCCCCCCTCGCGGAGGATGGGGTTTTTTGGGGGGGGGGCTGNTCTCCCCGTTTTCCGCCCCGTTTCCCGCACCTTTCTCCCCCTCGTAGTCGCGCGGTGCCATGTCGCTGCCGGTGCCTGTGAGCGGCGCTCGGTTGCGGTTTCCGGTTCCGGTTTCTTCCGTTCCCGCCGCCGCCGCCGCCGCTCCGTTTCCCGCCGCTCCACAAAACTGGCGCGAAAACTCCTCACCACGTGCTCCCCACCGACCAATACCGCGCAGGCCGCGCCCCTCTGCCCGCCCCCTGCGCTCTCCAACCAATGGCAGCGCGCGGCAGGCCCCTAGCCCCACCCCCCTTCCCCCTTGCCCTCTTCCTCCTTGCCCAATAGCAGCTCCTCCGGAAGCGGCCGTCATGTGATCCCCAACACTTCCGGCGGAGACTCCGGAATTCTTAAAGGGACCGCAACGGGAGAAATGTGGGGCCGGGAACTGGGGTAAAAAAAGCGGATTTGGAGCAAATTCTCTCCCGCGATGATCTCCCAGCTCTTCATCCTCTCCTCCAAGGGCGACCGCCTGGTGTACAGGAACTGTATCCTGCGAAATGCCCCGGATCCCCCCGCGTCCCCCCATCTCCCTCCTCGTCCCCCTCCGTTATTGCTCCTTGACCCCCCCCACAAAAGTCCGCGGGGACGGCCGCGATGACGTCACCGACGCCTTCTACCGCGCTGTCACCGCCCTGCCCGGGGACCAGGCCCCCGTCTTCATGGTGAGGGTCGCGGGGGGGGCGGGGGGGAGTGCTCCCCACGTGGGGACATCGCCGGGGTCACCCCGCGGGAGCTCAGCTCGGGAGCCCCCCGGGGGCGGCGGCGCCGCTGGACACTTGGGCGCGCTCCCCAGGCGCACGAGGGCCAGCACTTCGTCCACGTGCGGCACGGGGGGCTCTACGTGGCGGCCACCACCGCGCCCGACGCGTCCCCCTTCGTCCTGGTGGAGTTCCTCAACAGGTGGGCACGGGGCGGGCGGGGGACGCGGCTGGGGACGTTCTCGTGGCGTCCCCGTGAGGACGTGGGGGAGATGAGGGCACGGGGACGTGGGGACGTGGGGACAGCGCTGGGGTGGGCCCCGGTGTCGGGGCGCCACGGTGTTGACGCGCTGCCATGGTGCCAGGTTGGTGACGCTGCTGCGGGAGCACTGCGGGACACTGAGCGAGAAGAGCGTCACCGTGAACGTGGC
>NW_018364577.1:121069-123611 GCF_002078875.1 Numida meleagris | reverse complement strand
CGCCCCCGGGGGGGGGGGGGGGGGGGGGGGGGGGGGGGGGGGGGGGCGGTCAAACACACGCGGGGACCCCCTGAGAGCAGCCCTATACATAGAGCTCTATAGGCACAGCCCTACAAGTACAGCCCTACACACAGAGCCCTAGACACAGCCCTATACATCGTCCCCCAGGCACACAGGGCCCTATAGACACCCTACACAGGCTCTCATATACGCATCCCATACACCCCCCTCCCCATACGCACTGTCCCCTATAGTCCCTCGCCATACACACACCCCTATAGCCCCCTCCTATGCACACCCCAGGAAGTGGCCGCTCCACGTGTACACGTGGGCATGCACACTGCACACGCATGTGGTATTTGCGTGTGCGTGCATAGCACATACGTGTGTATACACGGCACATTCATGTATGTAGGCGGTACGTATGTGTATATCTATGGTGTTTATGTGCGTATGCATGGTACATACGTGCACATACGTGGTACCTCTGTGAACACAGACAGCACATAAACGTGTCTACGTGTGTGTGCATGTGTGGGGCTGTGCTTGCGTGTGCGTGT
Source organism: Numida meleagris (assembly GCF_002078875.1). NCBI lineage: Eukaryota > Metazoa > Chordata > Aves > Galliformes > Numididae > Numida > Numida meleagris. The sequence continues at coordinate 123,051 of NW_018364577.1, read as the reverse complement.
GTATGGGCCTCTATACACATGTGTGTGTACGGGTATATGTATGTGTGTGCGTGGCTGTATATACATGTGGATAACGTGTGTGCTTGCGTGCGCATATGTGTATACACATGTATACAAGCACGGGGGTGTGTGCACGTGTACATGCGTGTCTAGAGGTGTCCACAAGCACCAGTGCACCCACTGGGGGTCCCCATGCCCCTGTAAGCTCCTATAGGTGCCCGTATGTCTATAAGGGCCGTGGGTCCCCATGAGACCCTATAGGATTGGGGTACATTTGGGGGTCACAGTGCCTCTATAGGTCCCTAGAAGTGTTAAGGTGCATATGGTCAGTTCCCCACGCCCTACGCGTTCCTATAGGTATCTGTGTGTGTATGGGAGGGGGTTGCTCTGCATCTATACGTTCCTATGGATGTCAGTGTCTATATGGGTGTCCCTGCGCAACTATAGGTCCCTATAGGTGCCCGTGTGCCTATGGGGAGTCCCCGTGTCCCTGTAGGTCCTGGGGTGGCTATGGGGGGGAGTGGGCTATGTACCTATAGGTGTTGAGGTGCCTATGGGGTTCTGCATGTCCCTGTAGATCCCTATAGGGTTGGGGTGCCTTTGGGGGTCCCTACAGGTGCCAGTGACGCTGCGGGGGGGGGCGTGCCCCCGCCGGTGACTCACCATTGCAGCTGCCTCTATAGGCCCCCCCCCCCCGCGCTGGGGGTGATGACTCAGAGCAGCGCAGCTTCCTGCGGGTGGGGGGTGTGGGACTGGGGGGTATAGGGGATATAGGGTGTATGGGGCAGCAGGTATAGGAAAAGGGGATAGAGGAGGTATAGAGTATATAGGGACTGGAGAATATGGGGTAAGGGGGGAGTGTGTAGGACAGGGGGTATAGGGCTTACAGGTATAGGGCAGGAACATAGAGGATCTAGGGGGTATTGAGAGGAGGGGTGTATAGGGAGGTATGGGGTCTAGATGGAAGAGCGGTATAGGGACTGGGGGGGATCTATAGGGCAGAGGCTTATAAAGGGTACATGGTGTCCAGGGTAGGGTGTCTGGGGTATGTGGGGTGTAAAAGGGGTGTTACAGGAATTGGGTGTTCAGGGCTGGGGGTACGGAGTTTATACGGCAGAGGGGTATAGGAACCGGGGAGGCCCTATAGGGATCTGAGGGGCTCGGTGGGGGTCTGGGTGAGGAGGGGTTCTGTAGCGATCTGTGAGGCTCCATAGGGATCAGTGGGGTGCTGTGGGGTCCAGGGATTTACTATAGTGCTATAGGGGGAGGTCTATAGGGTCCTGTAGGGCTCTATAGGGCCATGCAGGGGGATCTGTTGGGTCTGAGGGGGCTCCAGAGGGACCAAGAAGGGCTCTATAGGGTCCAGGAGGACACTATAGGGTCCGGGGGTTTCTGCAGGGACCTGTGGGTCTCTATAGGGCTACCAAGGGGGGACTCTGTGGGGACTGAGGGGGTTCTATAGGGTGCAGGAGTGTTCTGTGGAGACATTGGGGGCGGGTTCTATAGGGCCCGGGCGGGCTCCATAGGGCCGTCCCCCCCCCCCCCCCCCACGGCGCAGCCACGCCTGTCATGCGCAGCTTGTGCAGTACACGGCGCATCCACTGCACATGCATAGCACATACGTGTACACACGTGGCCCATCCGTGCGATGCAGAGCCACGCACAGCCTCTGGCACACAGCACGTCCGGACATCACACGCAGCACACTCAGTGTGCACCACGTACACGATGCATCCACGCACACGCATCGCATGTACGGCACATCTATGCACATCCGTGGCACGCACAGCACATCCACGCACTATGTCACACTCGTACATACGTGCACAGCACAGAAAACACATCCTTGCACGTCCGTGCCCCAGAGACACGGCGCAGCCACACGCTGCATGCAGCACATCAGATACACGGCACATCCGTGTGCACACAGAGCACGCCCACGACCCAGCCGTGCCCACGCGCCCCCCCACGACCCCCCCCAC
>NW_018364577.1:108981-110346 GCF_002078875.1 Numida meleagris | reverse complement strand
CTCCCAGTGACTCTCACCAGTGGCCTCCCCCGCTGCGCACCCACAGCGTCTCCCAGCACGTCCCAGTGCCCCCCTCAGCGTCTCCCAGTGCCCACCAGGGCTCCCCGCTGTATCCCGGTGACCCCCTAGTGCTCCCGCAGTGACCCCCGTTGTGTCCCACTGCCCCCCCCAGTGCCCCCCCGTCCGTCTGTACGCTGTGTGTGTGTACGTGGGGGAGGCAGCACCCCCTCCCCGTCGCCATGACAACGGTTGCCGGGCAACCGCAGCACTGTCGCTACAGCGGTGGTTGCCATGGCAACAGCAGTGCTTCCGCATCGCCCCGTTTCCCCCTAATTTCCCATCTCCCCTTCCCCCAGTTTTCCCCATTTTTCATTTCCCCATTTCCCCCCATTCCCATTTCTCCCAATTTGCCCCCATTCCCCAATTGTCCCTCGTTCCCCATTTTTTCCCCATTCCCCCTTTTCCCTCCATTTCCCCCCCTTTCCCCCCCAGATTTCTCCCTCCTCCCATTTCCCCCAATTTCCCCCATTTCGTTCCCCGTTTCCGTACTGCGCATGCGCGGCGCGTAGGGATGCGGCGGCGCGCGGGGAGCGCAGCGCGCAGTGGCGCCGTGGCTTAGTTGGTTAAAGCGCCTGTCTAGTAAACAGGAGATCCTGGGTTCGAATCCCAGCGGTGCCTTTTGGGGGGCGGGCTTTAATTCTCCGCTCCGGATCGTTCATTAATTAACCGCGGGTCTATTAACCAGTCATCGGACGTTGCTAAGTAATTACCGGGAGCTGAGGGAACGCTCACGTGTGAGGCGGTGGAGCGTCACGTTCCGTGCGTTATTTATTGCTGGGGACCATATTAATTAATAGGAGGGTACATCAATGATTAGAGGAGTCCTCAATTAACGGGGTGTGGCATTAATAATGTGAGGGGTCACTAATTACCGGGAGTCTCAGATGACGGTAATGCAACGTGGGGCTAGTTATTGAGAGTTACATTAGTCACTAGAGGGAGTACCTTAATTATAGGGGGCGTACATTAATTCCTGGGTTTTCTATTAATTCTTAGAGGTGGGGAGAGGAGTCATTAATTAACCGGGGAGGTCACACATGACAGTGAGGCCCAGAGGCGGCCATTTATTAGGGCGTCACATTCACTCCTAGGGGTCATTCATTCATTCATTCATTCATTCATTCACTCGCTCCCGGGGAGGCGTCCGTCCACCCCGGGGTCATTCATCCCTCCCGGGCCGCTCCTTTATGAATGAATGGGCTCAGACGACGGTGAGGTTCCCGCCCTTCGGAAGCTCCGCCCCCGGCGCGTGCCGCCGCACGAGGCGCCGCAGCTCGCGCACGTAACGCGCGTGGAGCCGCAGCA
>NW_018364577.1:104919-106276 GCF_002078875.1 Numida meleagris | reverse complement strand
AATGGGTGGAGAAATGGCGGGAAATGGGGGTCCTGCGGGACCCCCCCGCATCCCCGCTTGGCCCCGCAGCCCCACACGCGCCCCACTTACCGTTCTCTACACTCCCTGTTCATCCCCTATGGACACCCCTGGATCCCTACGGGCACCAGCACACCTCGCTATTGCTCCCCTCATCCATCCCCCGCTCGCCCCCCAGGGACACCCCCAGCCCCCACCTGTGTCCCCCACACTCACCCACGACGGTGAGGGGCACGGCGTGGGGCAGCAGGGGCAGCCACCCCCTCCCCTTCCACACGCAGGGGGCGAAACCCAGCAGAGCCTTCATCCCTCGCTGCAGCCGCCGCGGCCACGAGCCCTCGGGGAAGGAGACCTGGGGCAGCGCGCGCAGCTCCCCGAACACGAACACGGGCACCAGGGGGGTCCTGGGGGAAAGGGGCCGGTGGCAGCCACGGACCCCGCGGGGAGACATCGGAACCCACCGCCCCCACTCGGATCTGTCGACCGCGTTGACCCCGCTGGCCCGGTCCCATCGGTGAACCCCACTGATCCCATTCATACCCAGTTTCACCCCTTTTTCCCCCCCTCCATCAACCCGTTCTCCCTCCCCTTCCTCCCTCCCCGCTGATCCCCACCGACCCCGCTGGGACCCACTGACTCACCCACTGCCCCCCACCCTGCCCCCAGCCCATACCCATAGCGCAGAGCCAGCCGCACGAAGCCGTAGCGTCCCTTCAAGGTGACCCGGGGGCAGTCGGGGTCCCCTGGGTCCAGCGCCTCGGCTGCCCCCCCCACCACGATGAGCAGCGCCTGACCTGGCTGCGCCAGCACCCGCTGCAGGCAGGGGGGGGTCACGGGGCACAGCCCTGGAGGGGAGACCCCAAAAAGTCACCTGGTACCCCCCCAAAATCCTCACGTTCCACCTGGGGCTCCGAAAACACCCACATTTCACATGGCTTCCCCCAAATCCCATCGCACTCAAGCTCCCAAACACCCAAATACCGTGAAAAAACAACACCCCCCTCCACAAAACCCCCAAAATCAAACCCCAGAAACCTCCCCAAAACCTCCCCAAAACGACAAAACTCCTCGAATCCCCAAAATCCACCCCAAATCCCATCCCCCAGGAAAAAAACAAACAACCCCTGAAAGCCCCCAACCCTCCAATAAAACCATAACCCCCCTCCCCCCAAAACCTCCCAAATTCCCAAAGGCTCCCCCCCAAAAACCAACGCCCCTCAGATGCCCCCCATGCTCACCGGCAGCCATGGCGTACTCACGGTACAGGGGCAGACGGAAGAGCCCCCCCAGCGCTGCCAGTGTGGGCTTAAGGCCGGGGCAGGGCCCTCCCGAGCCCCCC
>NW_018364577.1:102138-104458 GCF_002078875.1 Numida meleagris | reverse complement strand
ACCCATTTACCCCCCCTGCCCCATTTCTCCCCGTGTCCCCACGTCCCCATGTCCCTATTGCCCCCCATGTGCCCCACATCCCCATGTCCCTCCATGTCCCCGCACCGTGATGGGGAAGTAATCACAGAAGTGTTCCCACATCTTCCAGTTCCGGACCCAACGGCTGTGACGGGGACCTGGGGGGCATCGGGGACACAGCTCTCACGGGGAGGGGGGACATGGGGCGCCGCCCCACACCTTCACAACGCCCCCACTGTCCCCTTGTCACCTCTGTCAGGGCCGTGCCAGTCCCACAGCCACCACCCCCAGTAGAGCACGGGCAGCAGCCACAGGCGCGAGCACAGCAGGGCCCCCATCAGCAGCACTGCGCTGGGACCTGGGGGACAGAGCGGGGACGTCACCGGGGAGCGGGGTCTGGGGATATGGGGGACATCGTATGAGGACATGAGGGGATGTGGGGGCACCACTGCCCCCCAGATTTCTCCCCCCTGAATTCCATACCCCCAAATCCCACCCCCCAAATCCCCCACTCCCAAGACCACAGAATTTCATCCCTGAAAACATTGCCCCCTCCCAATTAAATACCCCCAATTAAATTCCATTCAAACAACACTGCCCTCCAAATACCCCACCGAAATCCCACATCCCCCAAATCCCCCAATTTCACCCCAAAATGCCCCCGAACCCCCAAATTCTCATTTTTCACCCATCATTCCCCTCCTCCCCCCCTCCCCCAGGTGCTGACCGAGGAAGAGGAAGGTCCACATCCACTGCATCACACTCAGCGCCCGCACCCACTCTGGCGGCACCATGGCCTTGGGGAAGATCAATTAATTGGGGAAGGGGAGAAGCAATTAATTATTAATTAATTAGGACATGAAATTTGGGGGTGAATAAAGGGATTCTGGGGTGCCTGCTCTATCGGGGCCACGTCACGAGCCACCGCTGCCCTTTGCCCTCGTGGGGCAGGGAGGGGCCCGGAGGCAGCGCCGGCGATGGGCCTCCCCCCCTTGGCACCCCAAATCCCTTTGTTTGACCCCAAAATGCAGCCCCACAATTTCACCCCTCCAGTGCTCCAAAATTCGAAGCCCCCCCAGTGCCCCAAATCCCCTTTTTCTTGTCCCCATATGCACCCGAGCCCCCTCCTGACCTGAAATCCCCCCCATTTTACCCCCAAACTCACCCACGATTGTTCCTTTCCGGTTGTGCACCCTTAGCACACCAACATTTGAAACTCCGAGGCCCCGATTCCCCCCTTTCTCCCCCCAAAGTCACCATTCCTTCCTGAGATGTGCACCCCCTCCCCCAGCACCCAAAAATTCCAAGACGCTGGCACGCTGCAAAACGCCGCTTTTTGCCCCAAATTCCTGCATCAGAGCCTCCTTGTTGCATTTTGGGGAGAAGGATCCACGGGTCGTGGGCGTTCCCCCAATATTTTGGGGTCCTCCACATTTTAGAGCTCTTCCGTATTTCGGACCTCCCCCCAATTTCTGACATCCTTCACCCCATTCCAGAGCCTATCCCCCTATCTGGTGTCACCCCGCACATTTTGGGGTCCCCCATCAGTATTTTGGGTTCACACCATGTTTTAGGTCCCCCTTCATTTTTACAACCCCCCTCCAAATTCCAGGGCTCTCCCCCTCTAATATCTGGTTTTCTCCCCCCCCCCCCCCCTTCTCGAGGTCTCTCTCCAAACGTTTCGGGGCGCCCCGTTCCCGGTGGGCGCCTTCGGTTCGACCCCGCAGCTCCTGCAGACCCCAGCCCCGCCGGGCTCCGCGCCGCCCGTTCCTCGTTCTCTGCTGCCACCGCGTGGCCAAACTGCGGAACTGCACCGCGGGAGGGAGGCGGAGCTGGCGGCTTCAGGGGGCGTCGATTCTCAGAATTGTGATATTTCACAAGAAAAAACCCCTTTGAACCACAATATCACCACTCTTCACAACAAAAATCCCCTTTTTAACCACAACATCATCATTTTTCGCACAAAAAAAACACTTCAACCACCCAAACCACCCTTTCTCACAACAAAAAACCCTTCTTAAACGCCAACAACACCCTTTTTCACACCATACCCAATTTTTAACCACAAAATCATCATTTTTCACAGCAAAAATCCCCTTTTAACCACCAAAATCACCATTTTTAACAACAAAAAAACCCCTTTAACCCCTAAAATCGCACAATTTCAAACAAAAAATCCCCACGTTAAACAGAAAATCTTCATTTTACAGAACAAAAATCCCTTTATCTCCCACCAAATAAGTATTATCAGAAGAAAAAACACCTTTAAACTGCAAATTACCCTTTTTCACACCATAAATCC
>NW_018364577.1:91691-96157 GCF_002078875.1 Numida meleagris | reverse complement strand
GTTTAAAAATGGGGATCTTGGTGAGAAGTGGTGATTTCTGGGTGAAAAATGGGGATTTTGGGGGTTAAAAGTGGGATTTTGTGGGTGATAAATGACTGTTTAAAATTGGGATGTTTTGGGGTGTAAAATTGAGGTTTGGTGTTTTAAAAACAGGGATTTGTGGGTTAAAAATGGGGTCTTGGGGTTAAAGTGTGGATTTGGGGCGTCAAAACGTAGGATTTTGCAGTGAAAGAGGAGGATTTGGGTTAAAATTGGAATTTTGGTGGGTAAAAATTGGGCTTATCACCATGAAGTTTGGCGGATTCGCTGCGTAGAGCGGTCCAAACTCCGCTACGCCACTTCCGCGTTTCTGTGCGCATGCGTCGTGCTACCGCTGACGCGAGCTGCGGTGCCGAATCCTCTTCAGTGGGCGGCAGCAGCGAGCTCCGCTGCGCTACAGCGCGTGCGCAGTGCTTTGGCGGGCTGCCTGTTGTCACGTGGAGAGCCGAGCCAATCAGGTACCGCGGCGTGCGCAGGGGCCGCCGGGGTCTGGAACGGTCCCTTCCCGGGGCTGAAAACCGCGGAAATAGACAAGGGGCATCCCGCCTTGGACGGCGGGGAGCATCGCTGAGCCGACGGTCCGCGGATTGACTGCTCGCCGACCCCCGAGAGGGTCGTAGATTCGTACGCCATTTTCACGTTTCCGAGCGCATGCGCACCGTTGCTTGGAGGAATAATCACAATAAAGATTGGTGGATTCGCTGCGCAGAGCGGTTAGAACGCACACATGCCGCTTCCGCATGTCTGCGCGCATGCGTCGTGCCGCCAGCAGGACCCAACATCGGCAGTTCCGCAAATTGGCCACGAGGTGGCAGCAGGGACCGAGGAAAGAATTTCTCCTGCGGGATTGACGCGGGCCCGCAGCGCAGGCCCTAGCGTTCTGTTCGTTTTCTTTTGATGACAGGGGAAGAACACAAAGTTAAAAGAGGAGGGGGAGGAAAAAAAAACAAACAAGAAAACAAAAAATTCTTAAAACCCAGGAAACCTGTGCTAAGTCCTTATGAATATCCGTAAGAAAGAATTGAATTGACTGGATCATGTTTTTTTTTTTTTTTTGCCAGTGTCTGTTGCATTGTTTTTAAATATTCATACACCTAAATCTGACTGCCGAAGAAATTTAACGATAATAAAATGAAGGCACGCTATCAGAAAGCACCGGGCCATGTTAACGTTCTCTCAGCCTCTGTCTTGGTCATATTTAATGTACTTGCTTACAAGTGCCTTTATTGCACTCCACATTTCATTTTTGGTGTTTTTTTTTTTTTTTTTTAATGCAGGTACAGCTGCTTTAAACCAGTTTTGGATCCCCAAAGAAAGGCAGAGATCACAGCCCTGAAATAAAGAAGAAATCGCTTACCCCTTTCCGAGGACCAGGACTCACCCCCATGCTCTGAAGGAAGCAGCCTCCAGGTAAAGATGCTGCCCCTGCACCTGCCCGCCCTTAAATGTGGTTGGGGACGGGTGGAGCCAGGTGCAGCCCCCTCCAATCCCACAGGTGAACGGCTCCCAGCTGTGCACGCAGGGCTGGCTGCACCCCTCACCAGGTGCTCAATCACCAGTTCAGGCTGTGACCAAACAGTTCCATATAGGAATAAAGAAGGGGGAAAAAAGAAAAGAAAAAAAAGAAAAAAACACTGTCCAGGAGTGAGTAAAGAAGTAAAATTGTGGGGCAGTAAAGACTGGCCAACCCGTACGACTGGGAGGACCTATCACCATAGAGCTTAGCGGAGTGATGGCACAGAGTGGTGAAGGGTAAAGCGCTGTCGCTTCTGGGATTCAGGATGTGTGCATGTTAGGCCTCAAGGACCTGTTACCATAGAGACAGGCGGCACACGGCGAGGCAGCAGAGCGCTACACTGCGCAGCCCCGGGTGCGCTCTGTGGTGCTTCAGATGGCTCCAACGATTCCACGTTTCTGCCCACCACCTTCCACCCTCCCCCTCCAATGAAAGCAAAGCCTGGGTCAGGGAGAGCTGCTGTTCGGGGTAGACCCACAGAGGCACTGCGGACCCCCACTAGAGCCCCCAACGGGCACAAACCGCGATAGGGACTCCGACAAATGGGGCACACACGGGGGCAGCCCCCACGGAGACTTCCTTGGCCCCACCGGGCCCTGCCGCTCCATATAAGGGCAGCGCTGACGTCACGGTCGGCGTAACCAGGCAACGGCAGCAGAGGGGTTTCCCTGCGGCCGCTCCCTCTTCCTTAAAAGGAGCGGGGCGTGTCCCTGTGGGGGCGAGCCGGGACGGCAGCTTCCTACTGGCTGCTGAGCCGGCGCGGGGGCGGGACCTAACAGCTCGCTCCCATTGGCAAATCGAAGGGGCGGGGCGGGGTGGAGCGCTCCCATTGGCTGGAGAGGACGCAGCGGAGAGATGGCGGCGACTGTGCTCACCCGGTGCGGGGGCGGCGGAGCGGTGAGTGAGGGTAGCGGGTCCCTCCCGCCCTGGGCCCCCCACGGTGGTCCCCCAGTGGCCCCCCCCAATCCCCGTCCAATAAGCCCTCCCCTTGGCCACGCCCCTTTCCACCTGCAGGCCCCGCCCCCTCCTTGACTCAGGTGACGGCTCCGCCCCCGTGTGGGCGTGTCCATTTAGCACAGGCCCCGCCCAGGGCTCAGCCACGGCTCTGCTCCCCCCCCCCATGTCTTTCCTCCTTGGGGGGGGCTACACGCTCACCCGGACACTCTCAGCTCCCCCATATGGGAGTGTGGGTCTGGGAACCCTCCACCTTACACCTCTCGAAAAAGAAGCCCTTGCCCTCAAAATCCCCTGAGGCTGGGGGGGGCACTTTGGGGGATTTATAGGGTCTCCTGGAGGGAGATTCTCTGTCGGGATTGGGGGGCTCCTGGGGGGATTCTATGGGTATGGGGGGGTACAAGGATGCACACTCCCTCACCCTGTGTTTCTCCAACCCCAGGTTCTCTCAGCATTACTAGGTACCCGGCGACCTTACAGCAGTGTCTTTAGGGTAAGGAGGTCTGGGGGGGGTGTGACAGGTGTCCCCTCTGCCATTGTCCCCTTTTGAAGAGGTTCCCATGGGGCTGCCCTGATACTGGAGTTCTTTTGGGGTCCCACATTACTGTGTTCTTTTGTGGTCCCCGTGGGTTCTCTTTGGCGCTCCCCATTGCCAGTTTCCTCTAGGGTTTCTATTGGGGTTTCCCATTACTGGCTCCGTACTGGGTTCTCCCATTGCCAGGCTCCCCACGGAGCTGCCATGTTACCAAGTCCCTTTGTGGTACACCATTACAGGGATCCCTATTGGGGTTCCCCATCGTCATGTCCCTCTAGGGTCTCTGTTGGGGTCCCCCAGGACCAGGGTCTTTTTGGGGTCCCCTATTAGTGGGCTCCCTGTTGAGATCCCCCCCATTCCCATGTCCCTGTTGGGGTCCCTTTGGGGCCCCTCTCACTAGGTCCCTTTGGTGTCCCTTTGTGATCTCTATTGGGATCCTCGTTACTGGGTCCCTCAATACTGGGGTCCCTTTGGGGGTCCTCCCACCACCATGTCCCTTGGGGATCCCTACTGCAGTTCCATTGCCCCCCCCCCATTGACCATATCCCTTTTGGGGGCTGGGGTACAGGCAGCAGAGCTGCGTGTGGAGCAGAGCCCCCACCCCAAGCCCAAGCCCCCCCCAGAGCACTTGACGTTTGGGAAGACCTTCACTGACCACATGCTGACCATCGAGTGGAGCCGGGGGGATGGCTGGGGACCCCCCCACATTCGTCCCTTCCAGGACCTGTGCCTGCACCCCGCGTCCTCTGGACTGCACTACGCTGTGGAGGTGAGCCCTAAAACAGCCCAAAATGACCACAGAAAGCATCCTAAAAATGTCCCCAATACCCCAGAACTTCACCATGCCTTCAGTGGCCCATAACCCCCTTCCCAGTACTCCCAGTGTCCCCTCCCAGTGCCCTCTTCCAGTGCCCTTAACCCCATTCCCAGTGCTCCCAGTTTTCCCTGACTCCCCCCAGCTCTTCGAGGGCATGAAGGCATTCCGCGGTGCAGACGACAAAATCCGCCTTTTTCGCCCTGAATTGAACATGGAGCGGATGGGACGCTCGGCCCAGAGGGTCTGCCTGCCCGTGAGTGTCCCTTGTCCCCAGTGTCCCCATGTCCCCATTGTCCCCTGCATCCCTAGGGGCTCAGCAGTCGCCCTTGTCTCCATGTCCCCCTCTCCGCAGCCCTTCGACCCCACGGAGCTGCTGGAGTGCATTCGTGCGTTGGTGCGGTTGGAGCAGGAGTGGGTGCCACGCTCCGAGGCTGCCAGCCTGTACATCCGGCCCACCTACATCAGCACCGAGGTGGGGGCACAGGGAGGGGGGCAATGAGGTGGGAGGGGTCCATAGAAGAGGGCTGGAGGGCGCTAAGGGGCCTGGGAGAGGTGTAGGTGGGGAGTCTCGGGGATTAAGGGACTTTGAGGGGGGTCTTTGGGGA
>NW_018364577.1:89653-91562 GCF_002078875.1 Numida meleagris | reverse complement strand
GGGTTGGGGGGGGTCAAGGGGATATTGAGGGGAGCCTCTGGTGGGAGGCTGCTGGGTTGAGGGAAGAAAGGGACGGTGTGGGGGGTCCCTGGGGAGCTATGGAGTTGTCTGGGGATGTACAGAGTCTCTGGGGGGTCCCTGGGGAGGTTGTGGGGCACCTGGTGGAGGTTCCTGGAGGGGTCGATGGGGATCTCTGAAGGGGTCCCTCCCTGGTTCCCCACCCTTTTTCCAGCCATCGCTGGGGGTGGCCCCCCCCGGGCGGGCACTGCTCTTTGTCATCCTGTGCCCGGTGGGGCCCTATTTCCCGGGGGGGCACTTCAGTCCTGTGGGGCTCCTGGCGGACCCTGATCACGTCCGTGCCTGGCCGGGGGGCGCCGGGAACTGCAAGCTGGCGGGGTGAGTGAGAGGAGGCACCCCCGCGTGTGGGGGGTGGGGGGAACCGGGTGTGGTACCCAGGTGTTATGGGGGGGTCACCCAGGTGTGTGGGGGGGGGGAGACGTGGGGACACTGGGGATGTGGGTTAGAGTTAGTTGTGTATGGGGGGGGGGTCACCCAGGTGTGTGTGTGAGGGGGACACGGGGACACTGGGGTTGTGGGTTAGGGTTAGTTGTATATGGGGGGCACCCAGGTGTTACAGAATGGACAATGAGGCGTGGGTAAGACGGAGCAAGTGTTTTGGGGGGGGGGTGTACCCAGGTGTGTGTGGGATTACTGGTATTACGGGATGAGCACACAAGTACATCTGGGGTAGGAATCAGCGTACATGGGATGGCGCAGGGGTATGGGGGGGGGGGGGCGGAAGGGTTCGGTGACCATGCCCTCACCCCCTCCATACCCCCCCAGGAACTACGGCCCCACCATTGCACTGCAGCAGCGGGCGCAGGCGCTGGGCTGCCAGCAAGTGCTGTGGCTGTATGGCCCCCAGCGGCTGCTGACCGAAGTGGGCACCATGAACCTCTTCATCTTCTGGCACCGCGAGGATGGGGGTACGTGGAGGGGGGAGACCAGGAAGGGGGGGGGGGTCACTGAACCACCACCCCAACCCTGTACTGCTGTCACAGAGCTGGAGCTGGTGACCCCCCCGCTGGATGGGCTCATCCTGCCCGGGGTGATACGGCAGAGCCTCCTGGAGATGGCGCGGGAGTGGGTATGGACACATATGAGGGGATCTGAGAATGTGGAGGGGGGGGGGAATGGGGATGGGGGAGGGACACGGGTTGACCTGGGGGCATGGAGACATTGGGGTGATGGTGTGACCCTGGGGGGATGCTGGGAGAAAGATGCGCAGGGGACATGGGGGGCACTGGGGGCCGAGGGAAAATATGGGGGGGACACGATGACATCATTCCCCCCAACACCCGTTCCCCCCCCAGGGGGAGTTCACGGTGCGGGAGGGGCCGCTGCCGATGGCGGCGGTGCTGGAGGCGCTGCGGGACGGCCGGCTGCGGGAGATGTTCGGCACTGGAACGGCATGCGTGGTGTGCCCGGTGGGGGGCGTGCAGTACGGGGGGCAGGTACGATGGGGAGCATGGAGCGGGGTGGGGGGGCACTGGGAGTGGTTGGGGGGTGCGGGGTGCACTGTGGGAAAGGTGGGAATATAGGGGGGTTATGGGGGGGCACGGGGTGAGGCCCAGGAGGATCACTGGGGAGTGATGGAGGGGGTATGGGGGAATGTGGTGATGATAGGGTGGCACTGGGGGGGGTTACGCGGTTGATGGATTATAGGGCAGATATGGGGGGCTATGGGGCTGATGGAAGGAGTAGAGGGGGCTGGGGTAGGCACAGGGGGAGCAGATAGGGCTGGGGGGGGAGCAACAGGGCAGGTGGGGGTCACATGGATGCCTCTAAGGGGATAATGGGTGTTCAGGGGGTCCTGGGGGTTGTCCTGACCTCATTGTTGTGTCCCCCC
>NW_018364577.1:83001-88517 GCF_002078875.1 Numida meleagris | reverse complement strand
GGGGGCAAAGTCCATCCATCTCTCTGGGGGGGGAAATCCCTTCCTCCCCCTTCCCCCCCCATGCTATAAAGCAGCTCTGGGTGCGGGCGAGGTGGGGGTCCCAATGGGTGCAGGACAGTGGTTGGTGTTGGTGGTATTCTACTGTGCAGGGGGGCCCTCTGCTGCCCCCCCCCCAGATTCCAGCCCCCTTTTAACCTGGGGGGGGGCAAAGAGGTGGCGTCATTTGGTGGCTGGGGGGGGCCCGGGAGGGGCCCAAGCGGTGCTGGAAGTTCTGCCTGGAGGGGAGGTGCGGGGAGCGGAGCAGCGCAGTCCATTCAGTGAGTGGGGTTTTTCCTTTTCTCAGTGGGGGGTTTTTATCTATGGGGGGGATATTTATGAATGGGAGGGGTTTTATCAGTGGGGGGTATTTATCAATGGGAGGTTCTCACGGTGCTCCCACCCAGGCCTGCTGGAGATCCAAGCGGTGAAACCGGGGGTGGTGCGGATTCGGGGGGCGCAGAGCGGGCGCTTCCTCTGCTTGGATGCGAGGGGGCAGCCACGTGGGGAGGTGAGTGTGGGAAGGGCACCCCAAAAATGACTCTCCTTCAAAAATACTTCCCTGAAAACACCCCCACCCCCAAGACCCCTCCATTCCCCAATTTCTCAGCTGCAGCCCTTGAACCCTTTCAATTTTGACAACCCCCAATTCCACCACCCGAAATATTATCCCTCCACAATTCCGACCCCCCCATTTCACCCCCAATTTTGCACCCTCCATTTTGCCAACCAATTCTGACCCCTCCCACTTCTGATTTCCTCCCAACTTCTGATCCCCCCACACTCAGTTTTAACCCCCACCCAACTTTGTCCTCCCCCGATTCTGACCCCCTTCAATTTCCATTTCACCAATTCTTACTCCTCCTCAAAGCTTCCCCTCATCCTGACCCCCGCCCAATCTCATTTTTATGCCGCTCCCACTTCCCACATTCTGAACCCCCATTTTATTTTCCCCCCAGGCCTCCTACTCCCCCTCCTCCTGCAATTTCCACGAGCGTGTCCGCCCTGATGGCTACAACGTCTATGAGGCTGAGCGCCTGCACCTCCCCCTGGCCCTGACTCCCCCAGGGGGGGGCACCCTGCGACGACCCCCCCCACCGTTTACCCACTTCCTCCCACTACCTGGCCAGGGCCCCCCTGAAAAGCCCCCACATACACCCCAACCCCCCCCCAATTTGGACCCTGACTCCTCAGACCCTTTGGGGCTGGTGGGGCGGCCCCTCCTGCGCAGTCCCAGTTATGGGTTATGAGCATTTATTTATTGGGGGAGGGGTAATTTATTGAGGGGGGTAAATTATTGGGGGGGCAGGGATTAAAGGTACTGGATGCCACAACGATGTTCTTAAGGTGAGGGTCTGCCCAGAAGACAGCTGGTGAGGGGTACTGGTGGGGAGATCCCACGGAGGGGGAGTCTGTGGAGACGGGTGGGGGGCTCCCGGGGGGTCCTCTCCCTCAGGCCTGCCCGCCCCCCGGTGCCTCAAACTTCTTCTTGCGCCCCTCCATGCCGCTCAGCGCGTCCACGTTCTTCCGCCAATCGCCGACCTCGCGGCTCTCCTGGCCACACCCACTGTGTCTTGACCACGCCCACTCGACAACAGGCCACGCCCCCACCCAATCATGGTCACGCCCATCTTCCCTGGAGCCACGCCCCCTCGCATGGACAGGCCACGCCCCCATCACCCCAGGGCTGACAACCCCCGGACACGCCCTCTACTAGGCCACGCCCCCTCACTGCCCCCCCTCACTCCAGTGTCCCCACGATCCCGTGCCCCCCCCGTCCCCACATCCCCACACCCTCCCGCTGTCCCTCTATGTCCCCAATCATCCCCACATCCCCACGCCCTCCCCGTGTCCCTCACTGTCCCCACGCACCTTCTCGGCGTCGTCCTTGCGCACCTGCCGCAGCCCGGCCCTCAGGTCGGTGCCCACGCGGTGCTTGGAGCCGAGCAGCGCCGCCATCATGGCGTCCGCCGACAGCCGCACGCGGCGCAGCGCGGGGCGAACGAAGCGGCCCCCGGCCACACGGCGCCGCAGCTCCTCCATCTGGGATAGGGACATAGGGACATGGGGACATCAGGGAAAGGGAGGCATGGGGGGCATAGGGACACTGGGGGATATGGGGATGCCCCACCTCGGCCATGTTCTTGCTGACGCGCGTCCCCATGTCGTAACGCTCCTCATCCACGCGCCCTATGCGGGCATGCAGCTCCCGGCACAGCTCCTGGCAGAGGGGGAGGGGCAGAGCTGGTGACCCCCCCAGTGGCCCCCCGCTGCCCCCCCATCTCCCCCAGATATCCTCCCCATGTCCCACTCATCCCCCTCCCAACCCCCCCTTAGCCATGTCCCCCTTCCCACAAACTCCAAGGCCTCACCCATCACTTCCATGTCCCCTCCCGCAGCCCCCACCTGCAGCTGGGCTACCCCCAGCCCCTCCAGCTCCGGGGGGGGGCACAGCTCCCCCAGGTGTCGCTGCTTCTCTCCTGCCCGCTCCTGCTCCTCACGCTCCAGCTCCCGCTTCGCTCTCTGCAGCAGCAGCGTCTGGGGAGGGGGACACTGCGGGTCACCAGGACGCCACTGGCAAGAGGGACACCCCCCCACGTGGGCCCCCCCTTACCTTGAGCTGTAGCTTGCGGGAAGCCGAGATCTTGGATTGTCTCTGGAGAAACAAGGGCGTTCACGTCCCCACTCATATCCCCATGCTGTGTGACCCCTTGTGCCCCCAGCACATCCCTGTCCCCATCCCTCGGTCCCCTACCACTGTCCCCAGGCCTGTCCCAAAGAAGGTCACTGTGCGTGTCCTGTGTCCCCATCCCATGTCCCGTGAGTGTCACTGCGCGTGTCCTTTGTCCCCGTCCCGTGTCCCCACATGTGTTCTTTGTCCCTTTCCTGTGTCCCCATCCCATGTCTCTGTCCCCATGAGTGCACGTCCTTTGTCCCTATCCCACGTCCCCTCTCTCTGTCCCCTTCCCATATCCCGTGTCCTCGGTCTCCACCCCACGCCCCCACCCCATGTTCCCATGACCCCGTGCATGACCCCTGTCCCCACCTTGGCATGGGGCTCCACAGCGTACGCCCGGTAGTTGGCAGATGATTTGCGCCGCAGAGGCGGGGGCTTCGGCACTTCCCTGGGGGGCAGAGAGCTCAGAGCCCTGAGACCTCCCCACCCAGAAAGGACCCCATATTGGGTCCCCCACCTCCCTGCACCCCACACTCACTCCTCAGCCATTGTGCGTCAGCGCTCCTGGAAGACAAAAACAGTGCCTGGGATGGGGGGAGCATGTGGTGGCCCCCCCCTTATCTCCAGGCTCTACCCTATATGGGACTGTGGCTGCGGTGCTGATAAGGGGATAAATATAGACCCCTATCAGCCCCCATCCACCAAGGACACCAGGAGGGCACTGACCCCCTCCAGAAACTGTCCCGTGTCCCAAATCCCCCTCCCCACAGCCTCCAATGATCCACAGATGCCCCCAACCTCTGGACCCCTCCTTTGCCCCACACACCTTCCCCGACCCACAGACCATCCGCACCCCAAACATCCCCTCAGTGCCCTCTCCTCCCCTCTTCAGCCCCCCCACTCCCCCCCACAGTTCCAGAGATCTCCCCTCCACCCACATAGGGACCCCCTCAGCCCTGGAGAACTCCCACCCCCCCACGTACCCCAAAGGATCCCCTCCCCTTACGGAACCCTCCACCCATCCCCTTACCTTGCTGCAGTAGAACCAGGGGGGGGCGAGCAGAGGGCGCTTTATGAATGGGGAGGGGGCGTGGCTTCACGTGGCAAGTGTGAGTCGGGAGCGGGGCTTGATGATAGGGGCGGGGATTCATGGCTCAAATTAGCATGGGGGCGGGGCCTGAGGGAGGTGGGTGTGGTCAGGGGTGGGGGCGGGGTTTGTTGTGGTGAGGGCGGGGTCAGGGCGAGGGGCAGCGCCGGAAGCGCGCGTAGCCCAGGGGCACGTCTGCCCCCTCCCAGGGCTCGAAGCCCCCATCCCGTGCCAACGCCGACGCCCGCGCCCGGAACGCCTCGATCTGAGGCGGCCGCAGGACGGGCACGAACCTGGGCGGAAAGGGGGAGAGGGCACGGGGTCAACTGCGGTGGGGGGCCCCATGAAGTGGGGGGACCCCCCGGACCTCCCCCCTCATACGTACGTGGGCAGCTCTATCAGCAGTACTGCCGTGGGGGCCGCCAGGCGCAGCAGAGGGGGTGTCAGCTCCTCCAGGGACCTGTGGGGGGGTTGGAAATGAGGGACCTCCAGGACACAACCCAAAAACCCCAGAACACATCAAAATCCGCACCCAGGACCCCTCCAGACCCCCTATTCCCCCCAGACTCCCCCCAGATAAACAGAATCCCCCCAGTTCCACTCCCCACAACAGCTCCCAGATACCCCCTGAACCCACCCTCGGAACCCCCATTACCTCCAGGACACCTCCCAAATACCCCTCAGAGCCCCTGTTGCTCCCTAGGACCCCCCCTCCCACCTACCCCAGCCCCCCAGGTCTCCCAGAATTCCCCCCAGGACTTCCCTCAAATCTCTCAGGACCCATTCCAGGATTCCCCACATCTCCCCGCACCCTTCAGCCCCTCCTTCCCCCCCCACCTCCAGCCCAGCACGAGGACCCCACAGCGCTGCTCCAACCCTGCTCGAACTGGGGGGCACTGGGCCGAACCGAGGGGCAGAAACCGGATCCGAACTGAGGAGGGCAGCACTGGGCCTAGAGGGGACATTTAGAATGGCGGGGTGGGGGACACACTCAGAATGGGGAGAGGGCATTTCGAAGAGTGGGGCAGGGGCATTTAGAATGAGGGGGAGCAACACTCACCCAGGGGGCTGCCCCCATCCCAGAGGGGGTCGCCGGCAGGGTCCCCATCCTCATCATCTTCATCCCGAGGGGGCTCCTCATGGCCCCCTCCACCGTGCAGCTCCCACAGCAGCGCTGTGACATTGGCCACTGAGATCTCTGTGGCCGTCTGTGGGGAGGAGGTCACAATGTTGCGATCATAAATATAACCCCATCACAAATACCACACCCCCACCCCCCAACACAAACAAGAAAACCAGTACCCCCCACCTTCTCACGGGTGCCATTCTGGGTGAGGCCGAAGATGAGGAAGGGACCAGTGACAACGTCCCCCCAGAACCCTCGCTCTGTCCCCGGCTGTCCATCCTGGGGGGTCACAAAGAGAGGCTTCTATTAGGACCCCCCCGTCCCTGGGTGGAACCCCCAAGAAGAGGAACCCCCAAAGAACTCACGGCCCGGGCGCGGCGGCCGCTCCGCAGGGTGGGGTTTGGGACGCAGGCGCTGTCTCCCCCCCCTCGGGGGACGAAGGCGATGCCGCTCTCCCGCCACAGAGCGAATTCGGGGGGGGACACAGTGGTCGCCTTCAGAAAGGAAAGGTCGTGCTCATTTGGACAGGGGACAACGTGATTTCCCCCCCAGTAGAACCATCATGCACAGATCCCTGTTGTGGTGACCCC